>NW_006408808.1:430406-475406 GCF_000296735.1 Chrysochloris asiatica | reverse complement strand
CTAGCCTTGTGGTTAGCAGCCCAGTGCGTAATCCACTCTGCTCCCAGGGATCCCCATTGTGAGATGTCATTCACCCCAGGTGAGAGGGTAGCATGTGAAATTACTAAGCCTGGGCTTCCTTGGGGGGTCTTCTGTGGCTTGTGCAGATACTCTTTACATTGAATAGACTACAGTCATCTTTCTGGCCTAAGATTGGAGGTGAGATCTTGAAGAGATCTTGCCAGCACTCACCGTCAAGTCTCCACTTTGCATTTTGAGTGGAGGGATGGGAGATACAATGAGAATGAAGAACAGCATGTGTCTTCATTTTATTTTTAAGGTCAAAGTCACTACAAGTAGTTGTAGGACATGAAATAGCCACACCGTGAATGTTGTTTGAAACAGGAAGGGATGTTTGATTTGGATTAACCAATTATATGTGAACAAAGAATGTTTACATATTTAGTCAGTTGTTTGGGAAGATAGCAAACCTGAGTTCTAAGTCTCTTCTTTAACCCACATTTGAAACAACTGAAATAGGATTATGCCTACAGTTGCCTCTCCCTGTTGTTATTGTTGTTGTTGAATTATTGGATTGTTGTTGTTAGTTTTTTTGGGGGGGTGGGGGTGTTCTGTCTTAAATCCTAATTGCAGTTCAGTCTAAATTCACTGATTATCTTGTGACTATAAGTTGAGGCAGATAGATATCTGTGACATAGTTAAGTTTTGTGTGTCTGGGTGATACAGATAACGTGAATTTTTATTTTTTAAGATTTGGGTTTTGATTTCAGCCCTCTGATTACCAGGACTCCTGCAAATGGTGAAACTGATTGAAATTTCAATTTGTTAGCCTTTTCCCTGTTGGAAAGTCTAATAAATAGTCAAAGGGGGACCACAAGACAGACATACCCAGCATGTGGCCCGAAGCCTCCCACACACTGGATATTCAGCCCCTTAACAATCAAGAACCCAGGCAAAGTTTCCTTTTTAAATAATTGTCTGCATTTTTCCCTCTCATTGACACTTAATTTGCATGTGTAGCTTCATGTTTGAGATTTCATGTGTTTAAAGTTGCTCTCCCACCCATGGCCATTTTTGACATTCATGTTACTGCTTTAGGATAGAAGCATGTTTTCTTGTGAACAGTCATATCCTGGCCTCTCAAGCCAGATGCTTCTGTAATACCTAGGGGGTGCTGTCCCAGTGGTCTACCCATTAAGATGGTCTTGAAATCCTCTCAGTTTTAGTTTTCTTGAAATTCTTTACTTGTACATAAATGTTGTTCTCCAGATGCCTTGCCGAACTTGTCCCTGGAAGATTTTTATTTTGGTGATAAGCGTGGTGCCATGTTCATGTTATGCGTAATACCAAACGGTGGGGGTGGAGACGGCAGGCCAGCCACTAAATGACTGTCTACAAATGTGTACTAGACTGGCTGCCTTGTTTTGATGCTTCAACATCCTGGTAACTTATATTTTCCTTTTTGTTTCTCCATTTCACTTAATGATTTTCTATGTATTGTTGCAGACATCTCAACAATGAGCATGCGCTGGACGATAGAAGTACAGCCCAGTGTAGAGTTCAAATGCAGGTTGTACAGCAGTTAGAGCTACAGGTAAAACCACATTTATTTCTAATATTGCCTCCGTATTCCTGAACCCTACATTTCTACAGTGTTCTGTGTAACCGGTTCCTGTGTAATCATTGTTGAATCGAGGACCCAGAGCCTACTGTTGTCCTCCCTTCCTTTATTTAATGTCCTTGAATGATTATATAAGGATTTGTTTTGCCTCTGTGGGCGAGTCCGGCTTCATGTTTCTAGAAGGAACTGCTTGCTTTAGATGTTTCAGAGTTTGCTGTGCACGTGTGTTTGTGGCAAACGCTCAGTTAGTACTTTACCTTCACCCTGTCGCCCCCTCTCTCCCTTTCCTTTGTACCTTCTGACTGTCTTTTGTGGCGTTAGTCTTCTAAGTTACTGTTATGACGTGGGACTTGGAGGAGAGAGCGGGCAGTGAGATGGTGAGTGAATGAATGAGAACCAGGAAGAGTGACTGGAAACAGAACTTGGCATGCAGCCGACACACACGAGCGTGTTTTGCAGAGGTAAAGTGGAAGTCATACGTGGATGTCTTCCTCGTTTGGCACTATTCCCTCTTCTCTCAGTGACTGTGAGAATTCTTGAGAGTTGCTTGCGCCCCTCTGCTCATTCATGGCCACACACATGAGTATTCCTATTTTATGTAGATGTATAATCTCACATTTGGAAAAACATGGAACACTGTTGAATGTACTTTCTGACGAAGAGAAAAGAAAACTTGTGCACACTGTCCTGTGGATCCCCTTAGTGAGGGATGTGGGGGGGACCCTTAAAGTGGGTTCAGCTTCCTGGTGTAATTTGTTGATGCGCCGCCATATTGGAACAATAGTCCCATTCTTGGTATAATTAGTAGAAAATTAGTTTCTAAAAGTAAAAATTGGGTCAGAAATGGAGATTATTAAAATGTACAATTGCAGAAGCCTGACCCCGCAAACCCCATTTAATGCAACTGAGTTCCAAAATGCTTTTGAGTGCTTTATGACTCACATGGCTTCTTTCTGTGGCTGGTTTAGTGTAGGCAAGAGGTTAGCAGACTAGGGGAAATTAAAACAATGTTGTACATTATATTATTACCAGCCATCGAAAAACCTATTTCGTATGCAAGACAGCAATGTGGAGATATATGGAGAGCCCTAGGCTAAGTACAGAAGATAATTACATTTGGAATTTTACTGAGTTAAGTCATTTACAGCTTCAAATAGTTGCAGAGAAAAATCAGCCAAAACATACTAAAACTTTTTTGTTGTGACTTTTTGGGATAGAAAGGAATTTTTTTTTTTTTAATTACTTATTATCTTATATGACAAATTACTTTTTTTTTTTTAATAAGAATTTTCTCAAAAATTATTTTTTTAGCTGTTTAATATTTTTCTATGTAAGATACAGATGTGAACTTAATTGGAATAGCAGGCTGTTCATACAGACAACGGGCACATCATTAAAAATCAGAATTTTAATGTATCTGATTGGAAACACCTTTAAATTGAGTTTGTTTGTTGAGAAAAGAAAAATAGGTTTACCCCAGATTTCACTTACGAATCAAGAACAATTAGCCCTTGAAAAACTTAGATTTTAACAGAGCAAGAGCTTTGTATCTCGTAACCACCTGACTTTATATGTAAATATGTATTGGTGGCGTTATTGATAAAGTGATGCAAGCTCCTGTATTTATTTATGTAAGTGATAAAATTAATTTTTTAAATGACTGGCCAGTAAGGAAATCATTGACCAGAATCATCATAGTTTGCCAGACTTCAGATTGGAGTGTTGGGCTGAGGAGCTGTTCTATTAATTGTTCTTTCATCTTGGCAAAGTGAGGGCAAGTAAAGGAAAGGAGTTAGACTGTCAACAAGACAAGTGAGGTTTTTGTTGGGTTGTGTTTTAATTCTTCGGGGGCTTTAAAGAGTGCTTAAGCATTTGAGTGCTAGATGAAGAGTTGGTGGTTAGAACCTACCACCTGTTCTGCGGGAGAAAGATCTGGCTGTCTGCTCGTGGCCTACATAGAGATCCGTGGAATATAATTGAGAGTTCAGAAATAAACCCTCATATTTATGGTAAAAAGGAGCTCTGGTAGCGTAGTGGTTACGAATCGGGCTGCGAACCGCAAGGTCAGCAGTTCGAAACTACCAGCTGCTCCGTGAGAGAAAGATGAGGCTTTCTGCTCCCGTAAAGATTTACAGCCTCGGAAACCCTGTACAGGGTCGCTAGGGGTCAGAACCGACTGATGGCCCTTAACAACAACATCAACATCCCTTTCCACAAGATATTTGCCAGCTAAGCCCTGCTCAACAGGATCCCAAAAAAGCCCAAAACAACCAGTGAATTTGTGTCATCTTATTGATGACACAATAAATTTCCCTTAGGTTCCTGGTCTTCTCACTGACCCTCAGCTGCAGTGTACCTGACTGCCTAGTCTATGCATACAGGTGATCTTGGAGGTCATGGGAAGGCATTCATTCAGTAGAAATTAACAGGATTCTGTTACATAGCCTCTTACTAGTGCCTCTAAGAACTACACCAGTGATTAAAAACCCACAGGGCTGCCCTCCTAGTTCTTACCATCTGTAAAGGAAAAGGGACAATAAATGCATTATTTCTAAAAGTACTGTTCATTTATTGGGCGGTGCTGGCTGACACCAATGGATTATTGAAAACACCAGACATGTGCTTAAAAGAGGGTGTTTCAGTGGTAAATTTGAGCCAAAGCAATGCCTATTTTATGCGTTACTTACTATTCAATCAAAGGAAACAGACAATAAACAGTCCGAAGTCTTTAGAATTTTGGAAACACTTGCCCTGAGAAAGAGCAGGGATGGCCCTGAGAGTCTTTGGGTTACAACCTTGGCATATTTGGAGGTTTCTTGGCAAGGTTCCGTTACATTCAAAGCTAGACTCCCTTTAGGCTTCCTGCTTCTCTGAAATTCTGCATTTCTACGTTTTGCTGTTGCTTCTGCCATTCCACACACCCAGGTCTGGAAACGTTCTTTTCCGATTTGGTGAGTTCATATTTCATTGTGTCCATGGAGCTTAAGATACTGGGAAAATTGGGTTCAGGCGGCAATAAGAACACTTTCAGTTTCTGGGTTTTGCTCTAACAGTTTTTTGCTCTCTTTCCCATTGGCTCGGTTCCCCCTATTCTAACTGCACACTGGTACATCACCTCATCTAGGAGCACGCACACCCAGACCTTGGTGACCCAAGGACTACTTGTGCTGTTTCCTTTAAAAAATGCATTTCCCAATCCAGCAACTTCCTAAACCTCCAAGCCTTTCAGAGAAAGATCACAAAGTTACTATTAATTAACTTGAATTAGAATAATGTTTGTGCCTTTCAGGTTTACATACAAAACATCATCAGGTGTGAACAATTCCCAAAGCATGCTCTCTGTATTCCAGCGGGAAGAACCTCTCCTCTACCCCTTTAGCCTTACAAAGTATCACTCGACAGAGCAGTAGACTACCAGTGTTTACAGCTGGCATTGCCCCTATTGTAAAAGCAAAACCAATAAGTTCAAATTAGATCTTACCGTATGCAACAATTGAAATTGATTATGTCTACTCTAGAGAATCCTTGTAAAAGAGATTTCCCGAGGCCAATGGGAGAACAGAGCCCATGGCTAGAGCAGGGTAAAACTGCTTCAGGTGTCTTGAGTGCTGTCCCCTATACTTCACAGTCCCTCTGTATTAAAGCCCCAGAAAGCTTGGCTCTGGCCCAAAACAGGAGGTTTCATGTCTCGGAGTCATCAGTCAACCCTCCCTAAAAAGTCAGTTACAGTTCTTTTTTCTAAATAACCATTGTTAGCCTCGAGGATTAGTGACGAGTGTTTCCCTTCATAGTGCTATCTGTGTAATCCTAGAATCGAAACGCAAAGCCTGTAAGATTCTAATGTTGAGATTCAGACTGGACTCCGAAACAGAAATGAAGGCGATGGGTCCAGGACTCATTCTGACTTAAGCTCATGGGATCCACATGGTGCGTTAAAGCTACCCTCTTCATGTGTACTTAAAATCTGTGACTTGACTTAGAAACCACAAAGTTGTAAAAAAAAATATGTACATATGGATAAAAGTTCATGGAAAAATTCTATTATCTTTTACTTTTTCCATGAACTTTTGTAGCCCCTTTGTGTGTGTGTGTGTGTTTATTTATATGAAAGTGTCAAAATGTGTCCTGGACTGAGTGTGCACAGCTTGATAGAGGAGAGTCGGTTCACACTGTTTGTCATGTTGCACCTGTTCTCGCATTGAGAGAGACAAGAGTCAAAAAGGCATCTAAGTGGACATTCTGAGCCTTTGAATATTTCTCACTGCATTTCATTATGACAAAGACAGTTGTAAGTTTTTGACGTTTTACCGGTAGACCACGTAGGGATTAACCCTGTCACGTGGGAGGCTTACATTGTGAACCCCCAGGAAGGGAAGGCATTGCTTGTAACTGTCCAGATGGACAACATAGAAATCGTTTGAGGAAAGAACATGGCCTTTTGTTTTGAAATCAAGGAATAAGGTTTCAACTGCTAGATGTTCTCTTTTGACAGATTTTCCCTGGAATCATATGCAGATGAAGAGGTGAGCTAGAATCAGAGGGGGCAAAAAGACACACATTCCCACAATCAATATGCATGGTCTTATAGGAATCATCAAATATAGAGCTGCCACCCACCTTAATGGAAATAGGAGACTAAGGACCACCCATCAAAAATGCTTCCTTGATAGTTGAGCATCTAATATTGACCAGGCATGGACCCAGGGATTCACATCCATTTTACCTGGAAACATGTCTCAGCTGTCTCAAGTGCTAACCTGTATTGAGCTCATCGAAAACATGTTTCCATGACTAGATTGTAGTTCCATTTTGGAAAAAGAAAGTCATCCAGTATATAACAGATAACAGTAACAACAAATTCCACTGACAGGGTCATCTCTTAGGAAGCTGAGATACTAGAGACTTTTTTTGGTTTTGTTTTAATGGATTCGTTTGAATCTGTTCTATAACCTTGGGCCCTAAGTGCTCTGTTGCCCGTTGTGTTCTAGTTCTTCTCTGTGGTATGGAGCTAAGTTATTAAATGAAGAGCAGACGTCTTAAGAGAGTTTGGGTTTTCACTGATGTTCAGGGTTCACCCATGTGTCACAGGACAGGGCTCAGGACATGCTTCCTACATACTGTCAACCTGTATGTCCCCAGAAGTGAATATTGAAAGCAACCAAGAGAAAAGGGAGTCTGGCACACTGCCTGGTGGGGGAGAGGAGAGGGGGAGTGGTCTACTTATTCATCCTTAGTCATTTTATTCCATTCCACCGCTATTTACCAAGCCCCTATTGTATTCAAAGCCCTGGGTACAGATGAGGAAGGCGGATTCTTCCTTCCTGTACTGTGTGTAGCCCAGTAGGAAGGGTGAGACTGGCTGCCTTGAATTGTACCCCACCAGGCATAGTTCACAGGATAGAAGGGAACCCATATGCTTCATGGAAGTGACAAAGGGAAGGGCCGTTAGCAGGGACATTTCAGACTAAGGGAGTCACCTATGAATTTGGGTGGTAGAAGAACAGCTCCTTCCTCTTTGTATTCATCGATCAGCTGTCTCAGTTTGCTTACCGATTGAGAGGATTCCCTGGAACTTGGGACTTTCCGTGTCAAACTGGGAAAGTCCTGGGTAAACTGGGATGAGATGCTCACCCTAATGCTAAGTCTGAACCCACTGGCTGTGAGGCAGTCAACTGAATGCTGTAAATTCTGCTTGTCATTATTTCATAAAGGAGCTTGAAAACCATTTGAACGAATATTTATTGAGCTCCTGCTGTGTGTCAGAACCCCGGTATGGTGCCATAGGATAAGTACTCAGCCATAAGGTCGGTTTGAACTGCAAAGTCAGTGGCTCGAACTCACCAGCCGCTCCTTGGAAACCCAACACAGGGTCAGTATGAGTCGGGACTAACTCCACGGCACTGAACAACAACAACTGTGTGCCAGGGTACACTGTCCTAGATGTCTCATACCCACACTGTCATGGAATCCTCACACCCCTTGGTCAGTAAATCCTGCCCTCTACCTAAAATGTGCCTCACTTTTAGAAACAAATGCAGCATTTTGGAAACCCCTAGATGCCATACGTGTACTGAACTGCTTTAATGTTTCTCTTGTTCCTTGAAAAGGCACCGCTGAATTAATGGTGATATTAGCATCATGGACCTCTCAGAGGCAAATAAATACTTGTCAGTGCCCTTCCACTTACAGAACGGAGCCCTGGGATACAAGTGTTAACACGCTCAGCTGTTAGATTGGCTGTTTGAAGCCACCTAGTAACTCCATGCGAGAAAGATCTGGAGATCTGCTCTCATGAAGATTAGATTCTCCTAAAAAGCCCTCTGTCACGTGAGGTCACTTAGAGTCCACATCCAAGCAGCAGGACCTAACAGCTGTAACCACTTACAAATGAGGAAGCTCAGGTTGAGACGGACTTACTCAAGGACAGTGGTTAATAATGGGCACAACTCAGGATCCGAACCCAGTCTGTATGCCGTTTTAGGCTCTTCCGACAGTTTCTGCCCCAGGTGGCTCAGTGGGGTCGTAGACCTCTGGGTTGAAACTTGGACTTGCAGCCCCTGGCCCTGTCTGCCATGACATACTCTGTTCTGAGCAATCCTGGTGGAAGGGCAGGTACTCAGTTACTCTGGCCTCAGTCTGTGTTCTCTAAATCATCTATATTGGGAACTGTGGCCCTAAGAAACTGCCGTGGGGAGGTCAGCTCTCAAGTTTCAGTAGCTGAGGGAGCCATTCATCCTAACACAGATCACTTGTTGTGTGGATTTGACATACGATCACTCTACCATCAGCTGTGCTGTGTGTAATCACACATGCTTCTTAGACGATCACGAGTGTACAGACAGTCCTCATGTTATGAGAGTTAACTTAACTTACAACCTGGAGCTTTGAACCAACCCCTGTAAAGCCTGTTATATTAAAAAAATGTGTGTGTACGTAAACAAACACAACACTGCCATCCAGTCAGTTTCAACTCCATAGTCTCCTAGTGACCGCATAAGATAGCGTGTAACTACCCCATAGCATTTCTAAGATGAAATCTTTATGGGAGCAGAGACAGCCTTATCTCTGGCTGGTGAGTTTGAACCACTGACCTTGGAATTAGCAGCCCAGTGCTTACTCCATGGCTCCTTGAGGTACATGCAATGATTCCTAATAACATACAGACACTATTTTGAAACAAAAGCATTAGTATTATTACTGTATTGTTATGCTAAACCTGGTATAATATATTTAGAAGTGTTTAGCACTTTGTATGCATAGAAGGGTAAACTGTATACTGTGTACTAAGACAAACATTTCATTAACTTACGAACTCACACCTAACTTCTATGTTGTTGTTGTTATGTGCCGCGGAGTCTGTTCCGACTCATGGCGACCCTGTACAGGGTTTCCGAGGCTGTAAATCTTTACGGGAGCAGAAAGCCTCATGTTTCTCCCGCAGAACAGCTGGTAGTTTCGAACTGCTGCTGACCGTGAGATGAGCAGCCCAATTTGTAACCACTTCCTATGTACTACATGCATATTCGACTCAAAGACAGACTTAGGCACAGAACTTGTTCGTATCTGAGGAAAAGTTTCCTATGAAAGCATGGCAGCTTCGTGGCTCTGCAGCTCTGTGGCTAGGGCCAAGAAAAAGAAGAGAAAGTCTCCGGATTTCTCACGCCACGTCCTCCTTTGAAAACTAAGACACTTATTTTTCATAATTTAAAATCCTGCTTAACTCTGGGAGCATTAGAATTCCTAGACTATGACTGAGTATTAGTGTGCGTCTGTTTTAAATGTCAAGAGAGTCTTTAATAATAACATTCAAGGAATGTTAAGATGGTGACAGAGGGAAAATAGGGCAAGTCTTCCATTGGGGTGAAATGAGCCATATGTTGCCCAACACCTGAGTGTTGTAGAAGGATTTAAAGAAATCCTTTAAAAGTTGTGAAGGCATATGAATTACCGTAGTTTGACCAAATGCGTTCCGTTTAACTGTTTGGTGTCTATTCCATTTTGTAGATGAGTTCCAGTCCTCTTCTTTCCGAGTGCTGCTGTCTTCCTCTTCTTGTTTTATCCTTTTTTTTTTGATCCTATTTTCTTTGGAGACTTGTGTAACTGAATACATTTTGCCTAAATCAGCTCACCTGTTTGGATTCCCTTAGTATAGGAGCCACTGAGAAGACCGATATGGCCGCTGTTTAGCACATGCTCCATGGGTGCTACGGAATCAAGTCAATCAAACCTAACCTGAGTTCCAAGAGTCACTTGAGATACTCAGAAATCCTACTTTTGGAGTGTTTGGCTCTACAATTGAAAGCCCGTCAGCTAAATTGGGGTTGTTGCCACTGTATGGGATTGATCCCGACATGCTTGTTTATCAGCTGGTGATGGGTAAAAATACACACCTCCACCTCTTCCATGAGGTTCCCCATCTGTATAGGGCCCCACAGGACTATGATGTGACTTAGCATCCCATGTGGTTCTTTGGATTGGGAAAATCAAACATAACCCAGATTCTAGTCTAATTGCAGCCATCCTCTTTGTGAGCCCGTTTTCCTAGTTATAAACGCAAAAGTTATAAATAGGACTGCCACCATGACCACCAGTTGCCACTGAGTTTGTTTCCACTCAGGGTGACCCCATGTGGGTCAGTATAGAGCTCTTCTCCCTGCGGTTTCAGTGACTGATCTTTTCAGAAGCAAACCAACAGGTTATATTTCCAAAGTGCCTGCACCTCGCAGCCTGTTGGTTAGCAGACAGTACGGCAACAGTTTGCACCAGCTAGGGACTCTCAAGTTGAAATGGCCACAACAACTTTTGCTTCAGTGAAATCAAATGAGTGCCCTGGCCCCTTCTTCTAGTGTCTCTCCACTAAGTCCCCACTAGCGTTTTTACACATACAGACCCTTTCGTTCATTTCATCAGGATTGTTTCCCATGAGTGAGAACTGCCAAATTGGCCTTAAAATGATTAGTCTTCCTGACACCGTAGGAAATGATTATGTGAAATGGACCCAACACCGTGTTCTCTTTTCTCTGATAAAAGAATGAGTTTAATCTCCTGAGTTTGTATCTTCGAAGATGTTCAAGGAAGCTCTTAGCCTTAGGCACTTTTCAGTAGGTCCAGAGCAATGCACACGTTCCAGTCTTACAGCCAGGACTATCTGAAACCTAATTTGAGGCCATGGTTAATAAAAGGGGGGATGGTCTATATCAGCCAAGGGGGGAAAGCATTTTCCCAGGATGAAAGGAATGAGACCCACAGAGATAAATCTATAGGAAACGGGCGCCATCTTCCCTCTCCTTTCTGTTTTCATTCTTTAAACTATCAAAATGATGTTTCTGCCCAGTTAGCCCAGCTGCAAACTCCATCGAACTCCCGTTATGGTGATCCCCATATCAAACAGGATAATTCAGCTAATGGAAGTCTAGATGAAGTAGACTGTGATTGAACTTTTCTTAGTTCTGAATGTTCATGAAGCACTAGATGCCATGCTAAGCTTAGGTGCGAGAGCACCTCTGTGAGGGTTAAAAACAGTCGTTTTTTGAGAGGATTGTTAGCCTTTATTTAGAAGCTAAATAACTTCAAAAGGTTCCACAGAATGCCCAGTGTCAGGAAAGGCGGAATTTGAACTCAAGTGTGATGTGTTTCTAAGGAATTTAGTGGCACAACAGTTAAGCACCCCGCTGGTAACCGAGAGGTGGTGGTTTCAGCGCACTCCATAGCTCTGAGAAAGAAAGACCTGGTGATCAGCTCATGTAAGGAGGGATTATAGCCTAGAAAGCTCCATGAGGCAGCTCTACTCTATCATGTGGGTCATTGCAAGTCAAAATTGGCATGAGGGCACCTGACAGCCACAAAACAGTATGTTTCTAGTACCCACTCCTTGCCTGGGTTACTCATCCATCGTTTGGCAGAAATGGAGAACAGATAAATGCAGTGACTAGAACACACCAGACACTGCACCTGCAGCTCACCCACATTTCCATTCCCTGCCCACCAGGAACGTTTTCAGAAAGTAATTCAATTAGTCTCTCACAGCATCCGTTTTGATCTTAAGACTTGGACAACCAAGATTTCCAGGTAACCTTTGCAGTGACTTCCTCAGCTTCGTGTTTTTTTTTTTTTTTTTTTTTGTGGTTTTCATAGGATTTCACAGTTTATGAGGCTATATTGCAAACGTGCTTGCTACTACTGAGCGTTGGGAGCTCACAGTATAATAATGAAAGGACGCCATGAAAGTTGACAGGGCTGGTGAGTTCATGGAATGGCGGCATAAAATGTAATAAAGAGTCAGAAAGCTTTTTGAAGGATTATTATTATATTTATGAAGGATTATTATAAACACAAGTCAGTCATTGAAGAGGAACCTATGTGGTTTCAATAGGTGCGAATGTTTAAGCCTTTTTGCTATGAAAACAACAACAAAATGTATTTGTGACTGGGTTTAATTGTTTAGACATTTTATGTTAGAGGTATAATTGACAATAGTAATCCCAGACTCATAAGATAGTATACATTACTTTGGACTAACCAAACAAAGCCAAAAACTTGTCTTTTTGTCTTTTTTTTTTCTTCTTGTCACCTTGGTCGTCTTTTAGATGATGGTGAAATTGAATCTAAGCACAGAATAAGGAACCTGGATCAATTTCAGAACGTTTGATGAATCAAAGTTAATATCCCAATAGGAAAATACAGACAATGTTCCCTGTTCTAGTTACCTCCGGGGTTATCTTGCACATGACTTGGTGTACAACTTCCAAGTGTGTGTTCGCAACACAGTGCTATTGCCTTTGAGAAGTAAAAGCTTAGCCTTTAGGCTAAATGTGAAGGAGATCTCGGCTTCTTTTGAAATTGGGGATTCAGTTTTTTTCTTCCAAGTTGTCTTTCGTAATGGCCACTGCCACAGTATTTACCCCCAAAGTAGTTCACATTTAATGTTCGGTAAATACCATTTCTTGTTCCTTTTGTCTGTAATGTTCAGCATGGCAGACACGTCTGATTTTTAAAGAATGGCTTATATCCCTTAATTTTTTTCTACTCTATAATAAGTTGAAACCAAGCTTTAAAAAGACAATCTTAAATGTATTTTAGTTTTAACACCTCAAAATTTAGAACACTTACTTGGAAGACAGAAAGTGTAGAAAAATGCCGTTCCTCACACTTTAATTGTTTTCACTGAGCCACTTTGGAAGCCTAAATTCCTTTAGCATTGTGTGTGCAGAGCATCTTCAGTTCTGGTGTTCAATAACTTTCAGAGGATGAATAACATAAAGTGGCTCCTAATATGGTATCATTTTCATTTCCTGTTTGTTGAAAGATAAATGCTAGCATGTAAGGCTTTTTTTTTTTTTTTTAATTTATTCTCCCTAAACCAGAAGAGAATAAAAAGGAAAAAAAAAAAAAAAATCAAATTTTTGTGATATGGGTCAAGACTAAGTCACCCAGCTAGGATAAGAGAAAGTTTTTTTTCTACTCTGTACCTCTTTTTCCCTTTCTCCCATCATGTCTGCCCAACCCCCCTGCCCCTGACCCCTCTCCCTGTCCCCTAAGAGAACAACTTTTTTCAAATGTGAGTCTGTCTTAAGTTTTATTCGGGGCTAATTTTAGATTAATAAAAACTCTGTTTATTGGGTTTTGTATTGTTTTAAGGATTTAAGGTAATATGACATAGAAGGAATGAGCCCTTCGCTGATTCTGAAGAATCATTTTGAAACAGTGGCCTGGAACTTAACTGACATTATTGAGTGCTCTGTCTCTGTCATTCTCTCTCATCTCTCCGACATTTCTGTAATGTATACCTTGATATTTTTGTGACGGTATAGTCTCCCATTTCTTTTATATAAGTCATCATTTTATATCCCCTTTGCCCAGCTGTTTCAAACTATTCAAAATAACCACAATAATCCAAGGCAAATATGAAACGAAATAAATAAAAGTGGCATCTGAAAAGTCATATTTGACGTTCTGTTGTTTACATGTGGTTAGAAAACTCACGTGCTGTCAGAAGACGGTTTTTGCTAAGGGGAGACCAGCACTTAGTAAGCACTCAAATATTATTCTTTGTACATGTGACAATGGAAACCTGTCTACACTTGTAGTCTTGCTCCTTCCTTGCTAGTAGCATTTACTGGCACAGGTAATCTGTGCCTACCTGCTAAGAAAGATGAAGTTAATTTTGCATAAGCAGATCCATGTATCTGTGAGTTTCTCCACAACCACAACAGATGTGTTTATGAGTTTTCGCCCCCTAGCTCATTTTCCTGGGGCTTCCTCGTGACTAAGGTTGGTTAATAGGCATGATTCACATTTGTTTTTTAGCTGTGTGTGTTGTTACATAGGTCTCCTTGGTGCCAGTTGGTCTAGAACTTCCCAGTTAAAGGCTAATGTGTTTGCTGTTGGGAAATCTCACACTGACGCTTCTGGTTACCTGGTGTCTTCTTTGGTCTAGTACTGCTCTAGCACAAGTACCTACCACATGTAACAGCAGACAGAACTTGAGTATTTCACAGTTTAGGAGGCTAGAAGACCGAATTCCCAGTCCCTCTAGAGGAGAGCTTGTTGTCTCTGTGTGTCAGCTCTGGAGGGAGAGGGCCTTGTGTCTTCTGCTTCCTGCTCCCATCCATCTTGGCTCTCGCTGACCCCATCTCTGCTTGTCAGTTTGTTGGTTTCTTCTTTTTTATATCTCAAGAGAACAACTCAAAATACGTTGAACACAGAATGTGAATCCTGCTTCTTCCGTAACAAAGACCACCCTTTTCTAGATGGGCTTTTAACCACAGACATAGAGGTTAGGGTATATAACATGCATTTTGAGGAGACACAACTGGATTTATAACACTTGGGGTTTTGCAATGGTCATATCGCTTTTCAAAACAATTAAGCAATGAAAATGATTTTGTCATGTACAGTCCTGCTGTAGTCTCACTTGGAGCACTGTTCTTTTGGATGTAAAATACCCAAGGCATTTGTATTCAGAGACGTTAACAAGTATTTTCTTCTCCCTCATAGCTTGCAAAAGACAAGGAGCGCCTGCAAGCTATGATGACCCATCTGCATGTGAAGTCAACAGAACCCAAAGCTGCCCCTCAGCCTGTAAGTACTGATGCACCCCCGCCACATGGCAAGACAAACAGAACAACCCTCAGTGTACCTTCTTGTCTGCTTCCCCACCCACGCCTACTGTGGTAGATTTGAGCGTTGAATATTTGAAGTTCAGTCCGTTTCTGGTTACCTTTTCCAGGGAAGGCACTGTGGTATGTATTTTGAAAGATAACCAGGATGTTTCAGATCTGATTCCTGCCCAAAGGCCCAATCCACTCTTCTTTCGTTCAGAATGATTGGTGCTAAATTAAGGTACTAACGTAACCCAGAAAGGAGCTCTGGTAGCGTAGTGGTTACGAATCGGGCTGCGAACCTTAAGGTCAGCGGTTCGAAACTACCAGCCGCTCCGCAGGAGAAAGATGAGGCATTCTACTCCCGTAAAGATTTACACCCTCGGAAACCCTGTACAGGGTCGCTATGGGTCGGAACCGACTCGACAGCACAGAACAACAACAACAACAACGATGTAACCCAGAAGTTCTTTGAAAAGGAGAAAATCTGTTTAAATCGTGGGAACTTGGAGAAGGCGGGCAGAAGTAAGAGGCGTGTCAGCCTGGCTAAACTAATGATAGCAGTGTTTGAGAAAAGGTGGGAGGTGGTCTGTTCTAGCTGTAGCAAAGGAAGGGGATGGGAAATACACTAGCCAGTAGTCAGTTGCTGACAAGTTGATTTTGACTCGTGGTGACCCCATGTACGTCAGAGCTGAGCTACGATGTAGGATTTTCAGTGGCTGCATTTTGAGAAGTAAATTGCCAGCCAGGCGCCTCTGGGTAAACTAGCCTTCTGGGTAGCAGTCAAGTGTGTTAACCCTTTGCCACACCCAAGGACTCTATTGTAAGAATAGTTAGGGGCTGAATTATAGCGAACCTGTCATAGTTACTAAGAAGTTTGAGGTAAAAATTGTTCCTTAATAGTAGAGGACCAAACACGGTACACTGAGATTAGGTGGCCGTTTTGCAGATCTCTTGTTTTTTTGTTGTTTTCCTTTGATTTGACCTTGACCATGCAAACAGATGGCAATGACATCCAAGCAGAAGGATGGTATCTAGGCCCCAAATCCTATCTTGGATCTCTTTCCTGGTTACTATTTGATCTCTTTATAACAGTTGTATTTCTCCTATAGTTGTATTTCTAAAATTCCCCTAGCAGCTTCAACAGATGATTCAAAATGGAGAAGAGTGCCTTGCTTCTTGATTTTAAGATTTGTAAAATTTAAAGGTACACTGCTTTTATTTGATTTTGCTAGGAGTCACTGTGTGAAAATTAATTGAGCGTTGACAATCTATAGTTAGTACCAGCAATTTTAATCAATATGCAATGATGCAGCATAATGGCAAAGTATTGGTTTATCTGTTTTGACTGATTTTTTTCTATAAATAAAGCAAACATACACCCATATATGTATGATTTATGGTGATAGAAATAAAACGGAGTCAGACTATTAACCCAGCAAATATGGTAGCCTGCCAAGATGCAGTTGGCAGACAAAATTAATGTCTGAAACAGAACACATTACTGAGATATAGGACATAAAATCATTAAACACTTCGCGCATCCATTTTTACTAGGAACGAGTCCTTAGTTTCCATGTATTTTACAGCAGATGGCTGCAGGACTCGATGTGTGGGCTACTAAAAAGGAAAGATGAAAAGAACTAGGCTACTCGGTGTTGTGGAATTAGTAGTCAGCTCTACTGTTTGTATCATCCTTTCCTTTTCAGGAGGATTCTGGGAGTGACACAAACCTAGCTAAGCATATTGGTGAGACTTCTGAAATGCCTTTGGCTGGCCTGCCCCATGGGCATCACCAGTTGCCATGGGCTCCAATCTCCGTGAAATCCTCTGAAAGTCTTCATTTGGCTTTACTTTGCAGGGCAGGCATTTCCCTGGGATGATGTCTTTGAGTCTTCAGACAGAGAAAGGGAGAAAGTGAGGTTATCTCCTAGTTTCTCCATGAACTAAAGATAACAGTGATAGAATCATGTTGGGAGTCTGCAATCTAAGGGTGAACATGCTTTTAATCATGGGCCTCCTTAGGAGGAAGAGGCATAAAACTAAAGACAAGCCATTGCAATGCCCCATGGGGTACTGTGTGAGTGATAGGGCTCGGTGTTGGCAAGCAGCACCATGTATGTAAGCCTCCATGGTCCATTGGGAATCTCCATGAGGACCAGTGTTAAGCATCCAATAAACAGGAGAAAGAAGCAGTAGGGGGCATGAACAGGGAAGGAAGGGTTTGGCTTGATTAAAGTGTTTTACATTCTAGAAAATTATAACTTGGAAGGGGACCTCCTACTAAATTTATTTTTAACTGCTCTATTGAAAATACTGTACCACTAGTCAACATTATCTCTTAGTAGCTCAGCACAGTATTTCTTTATTAAAAGAAATAGGCACGAATATTTTTGACTGAAAAATTAATAGCTTTTGAATTGATACACAGCAGGTTTTCTTTTGCAAAGAAGTCCAATATCGCCGCACAGCACTTTTATAACCGTTTATTTAGAGTCCAAGTCAAACCTTTGACAGCTAGAGCAGCGCGACAAGCCAATATAAAGAACCCCAAGATGTAAACCAACAATAAGCCGTCTGTGTGAGCTTTGCCATTGTCAAATACATAGATTGTTTGGATTAGTTTATGTAAATGTACTGTTGTATTACCCTTTGGAGAGGAAAAAAAAGATCACATTTGTGTATGAAAAGTGGTTCCCTTCACAGGCAGCATTATAAATTCCTGATCCTTTAACTTACATGTAAGAAGTAAAAATCGGTGCCTGACAAGCAGATATTGTGTGACACTGTTGTCGGAGGGAACCTGCCTTCTTCTCATTTATTGGAAAATAGAAAATTTTATTATAGATACCATCTTACAAATCAGGAATTATTAAAATTTGTGGAGGTGAGGCATTTGGAAATTAATTACAAAAGTTAAATGTGGAGTTATTTGCATCTATTTTTACTTCCTTGGCAAAAAAAAAAAAAAGCAACACATATATACAGCAAAGAAAACCTCCCTGATTCTAAATGCGCCCAGAGATAGCTGGTGGTCGATTCTAATGTTTAGAATATTCCCCGCAGCTTGTAATTAACTTATTTCCCTCTAAGTGGTAGAAAGTATAGCTTGTGTCCAAGTTAGTATCCCTCTGGGGGTCTTTGAAATTCTGGTGTGATGCTGTCGAACCAGAAGTGGACTGTAACAAGGTCAGAAGTTCAAAGCTACCAGCTACTCTCGGAAACCCTATACGGGATCCTTATAAGTAAGAACCGACCCAACAGCATGTAAAACAACAAAGATAGCCTTGCTTTGCAGCAGTTAGTCAGTCACCCAAATCTGACCGGACAGGGGGGCTTTCAGGTTACAATCTTACCAGTAAAGTTACAGGGTTTTTTCTCTCTTCCATGTCTGTTTAAGAGGAGCTTCATGTTTAGTTTTAAATTCTTAGTCACTAAGCGATAAGCTGTTTTTCTGTAAATGTTACTTTTCACTAACTGCCTTTTGGATGTTAAGTTTCATTTGTTTTATCCTACTATCTGACTGGCCCTCATTCCATCGCGTCAAAGAAGGTTGCTAAAGAACTGACTCTTCTTGCGTCAGCTCACAGATGTGTTTTCTGGACTCTATTGTGGGGCCTGCCTTTAAATGCAGAGGGTTGTGAGTGTGTTCATGTAGGACTGCCCCCCAAGATTTTAGATTGGTACCTGCTTTGGGCCCATGCTGCGAAGCATATAGGTCAATTGGAATATGAATTGAAGTTTTATTGCCCGTTGGCTTCTTCCTACAGCATCTCTTTCTGCTTGCCATAATAGATTTTAAACTGAAAACCACCTTTGCTTTCAGAAAGATACCCAAGTCTCAGACTATAGTTTGATTTTGCAAAGAGTGTTTCTGTATTTCATTCTATCCTTGCTCTTCTGCCTGTGCAGTGGGCAGTCCTCAATGAACACATTGACCAGTGCTCTGGAGTCCTGGTGTGGCGCTGTAGGATCAGCGCTCGACTACCAACCATAAGGTTGGCGGTTCAAAGCCACCAGCCACTCCTTGGTAATCCTATTCAAGGTCCCTATGAATTAGAACTGACTCAATTGACTAAACAGACAATGCGGTACATCAGTTGGTGAGAGCGTTGTTGTTAGTCATAGAGTTCGTTCCAACTCAGTAAGACCCCATGTGTTCAGAGTAGAAGTCTTTCCTAGGGTTCTCAAGAAGATCGCCAGGCCTTTCTCTCTCTGCTGGTTGGTGTCAACTGCTAACCTTTCAGCTACTGGACTAAAATGAAAATGTTTCCTTACCAAATACTAACTGAACATGCTAGATCCTGAAGCTAGAGGACAGCCTATCCCTATCATTCTAGTGATTGGAGTTTTGTGGGACAAACCAACTAGCAAAAACAATCCCCGTTTCCCATCCCCACCCCCCACACTCACAGCATTAATCTAGAACCTAGAATGGTGGGGTGTTGGTCAACTTTGAGGGAGCAAAATCTAAAAGCTAAATAGGAAGAACTGTTAAGAAGTCAGTCTGCTTCCATGAGTCTTCCTTGGATTAAAGATGGATCTTTGTGTCTGAGGGAAGGGGGCTGGGAGAGAGAGGTATTTTGCAAGGATCAGTGTTGGAGGAAGAAAAGGAATAGCTAGCATCAGCTAAGACTAGCTTTTTAATTAAGACTGGCTGTGTGTGAGAGTCCACCAGCTCAACTGTAAGGTGTAGTAGTTTACTGCATACAGTGGGAGTGCTTTGTTGAGGTATGTTTATCACGGTCAAAATTTATGATCTTTGGAGTTTTAAAAGATTCTTCTGTTTTCCATAAAAGAGATGCGAAAGAGAGAAAAACTTTCCCAGTGAAAATGATTGATCCTTTTTAGCTCCAAAGTCAGCAAGATCTTTGAAGTAAACACCAGAATGTATTGCTTAGGTGGGGTGGTGGGGAGGGTGGTGGTTAGTGGTTCCGTGTGTACTCCAGGGAGAAATTTCTGTGATGTTTTAGAAGGTGCTGGAGCAGGTAGGGTCAAAACCAGTCATGGCAGTCACATAAAGACGCACATCTGTATTTTGACTTTATTAAGTTGGTAAGGGTTTTTTTTGAAAAGCCTTTTCACATATATCATTATGTCAGGAAAACTGTGTAAATCCTGTTTTATAATACCGAGTACATGAGGAGAGGTACACTTTGCTTTAGGATAGTCCTATGCATCAGAGAAGACTTCTGGTCCCAGAGAGAGACTGCAGACTTTAGGATTTTGGTGGACAGGTAATTACAGTGCAGGTAGCATGTCCTTCGTTGTGAAAATGTTATAAAACATTCACAGGAACTTTGGATGAAATGGACGATTAGGTTTTCCTTTTTACGCATTTTCTTTTACT
The DNA here is from genome assembly GCF_000296735.1 of Chrysochloris asiatica. Lineage (NCBI taxonomy): Eukaryota > Metazoa > Chordata > Mammalia > Afrosoricida > Chrysochloridae > Chrysochloris > Chrysochloris asiatica. The sequence continues at coordinate 455,335 of NW_006408808.1, read as the reverse complement.
TTAACCATAGCAGTTAGGACTGGTTTGAAATCATGTTTTTAGCTACAATCAAAACAAAGTGCCCCTCCTCAGGCAGAAATAGGGTCTTTGACCTCTTAAAATAATGTCTGATCGTCTAGAGTGCTCCGGCCTTGTCTCAGAGTTGGTGAAATTATATTAGGCAGTCCTAAAAAGTGAGCCTTGGGCACAACACCCAAAAGCTGTTTTTATGTACTGGTTTTCATTAAGTTCTTCTCTTGACCTCAACACCCATGTTTTGTTTTGTTCTCCCCCCCCCTTTTTTTTTTTTTTTTAAGTCTCACTGCCAGTAACACCCCCTTCTAGGCTAGCTTGTGCTAGCACCGTCTGATTCCGTAACTCTGCCAGCCTGAGACGGTCAAGGAGGCGAAGACTCCAAACAAAAGCCTCTAGCTGCCTCCCACTGTCCTCTTCTCCCCACAGTCGGGTAATAATGTCCCTTTGGCCTCAGAATGGCAGCCTCTGAACGCCAGTGATTCATGTCTAGAGATGACATGCAGTTGAAGCATGTCTTGGGTTCTGCTCTGGCCAGTAAAACCAGCAGCAGAAAAACGAGTTCTGTGAAGATGAAGTCCCGAGGATGCCCTTGTGTCCCTCCTCGGTGTTTTGGTTTCACGTTTGCCTTTTGTTCTCAGAATCTGTTTTTATGTGAGGCAAGAGCGCAAACAAAAACAAAAATGAGTTCTTATGGGAATACTTACAACAAGTCTGTTTCTGTCTGGGGTTTACATCAGCGGTTTGTTTATTTTTTAAAAATGTGTGTGACTCATCTTCCCTAAAAGGGAGAGGAGGTTACTGTTCAAAAACCACAGATTCAGTTTTGTTGCTGTTGTTGAAAGGATGAACTGGGGCATTAGGCAGCTGATAAATTCGTAATCGTTTTGGGTGGATCAGATTTCCACCCAAACTATACTTCTCTAACTGAAGTGGGGGAAAAAGATGATATTTCAAGGCACATTTTTTTTTTTCCCTTAAAAATATTTTCTTAAAAATATAAAATGCTATATAGCAAACTTATGTGACTTAAGAATTCCACTTTGGGCCAGAATCTTAAAGAGACTATCTTTTGCTGAAATCATCCCATGATGGAAACTTGCCATGTAGAAAATAATCAGTGTTACTAACTTTTCTAAACATAGCAACTCTTTAAAATAGAAAATGAATACAATAAGAAAAATAGGGTTTCCATCAGGAAAAGAAACCCTCCCAGCTCAATCCCTTCCTGCTCCATGCCCCGGAAAAAAAAAAAAAAGAGTCTTTTAAAACCTTACTACTATCAGAACCATGAAGCATACATATATGCCTTCATTTTTTAATTGATGATGATGTTAAGATTTAATTGTTTACAATTAAGATGACTATTTCAAGATTACAGCAAAATCCCTACTGTTGCTGATTTACTCTTACATTCTCAAGTCTGTCATTAATTTTTTTGGGGGGTGTGTGTGTGTGTAGTGGGGAGTGAGGGTCCCTTTTCTTCCCAGAGAGATGTGAATTAAGTGAACAGGTTTGGTTAGAGCACAGAAGACTGTTTTGAATCCTTCCTCGTGGTTCCTTCTTATCTCTCCCGTGTGACCTTCTCCCTTGAAAATGGCTTCTCCTTAAGACAAACACGTGATGGTCAAACAAATGTGTAAAAGTTAAGAAACTTGTATAGCATTTGACAAGGTTGACATTTCATTAACTTGTTGGTTCAGCCTTCACATGATTTCATGAGGCCCAGCACCCTCTATTTGGAGAATACACCTTTTCTTCTTTCCCTCACAAACTACAGTCAGGTTTAATTTGGAATCTGGGCTCCTTTGGCAAATTAGCAATTAGAACAATTTTGTGGGAATATGTATATGTGTCATTAGTTTTCCTGCAAATTAATAGCCAGGTGCAGAGGTCAGGCAGAAATTTTCCACTTGACTGCTGCTCCTCTATTGAGACTTGGCACTTGGTTTTGGAATGGCCACAGCTGTTCTCAGCCACACTCTTCCTCTCGGAGAACTGTCTTTTAATTAGTTTACCTCACAGCCATCATTACAAATATTACTGCCTCTCCTCCTCGAAATAAAATTACTGTTTCCACAAAATATCCCGTTGACATCTTGCACCACTGCACATTGATGGTGGGGTCACTTGAATGCAGCATTTAATCATTAGATCACCTCCATACGCATCTCCTAATTAGAGTCCTTACAATACATTTTTATCTGGTAATTAGCTGAGATTGGCTGCTTCCTCTGTGGCTTATTAAAGACAGCCCAGCAGTGGGTGTGAATCACGGTGTCGTTTGTCAAGCCTGGTAAGCCCCTCTCTCTGCTTTCTGGCTCCGTGCTTCATTTCCAGTTGCTACCTATGTTCAGAAGCCTCTGGAAATATTACCTGGTTCTCTGTCTTCGTGGGTCGTGCTCACCTGGAGGGATTTTCTTTTCACGGTAGCTTTTTTTTTTTTTTTTGGTAGGACAGTCCAAATGCTAACTCTCTCTAAGGTACAATCGTCATATTCTGTTTGTATCTGGTGACATCACGTTGCCGTGTTACATGGCTTGGCTACTATTCTTACGTGACAGTGTCTGAGTAGATGGTCTAACAGTGCGAGTTTTGATTTGGGGCAGGTGGAGTGAAAACCTGGTGGGTTTAGTGAGGTTTTTGTCACAAAACTGGGACTTAGCATGCATAGTTCTTCAGGACGTTTGTCTTTATAATAATGATACTCATTTTTGGTTTTCAGAAAGCCAAGGCCGTTAAGTTGAGGTCATTGTCCTCAAGGTGGCTTAAAGATTGCTGTGCCCCGTGTGTGCATGCTACGGTTAGCACTTGGAGAACAATAGTTGGCGGACTTGATTCCATGTTTTTTCACCTCAGTGTCATGTGCCGTATATTTGATCATGAGATAATTCTTGTATCACGTTCTTAAGCAGGCATAAAAGCTCTTTCGCTGAATTCTTTCCAAAAATGACCAGATAAGAAAATGAAACTAGTGTTTATTTTTCCAGCCACTGGGCATATGAAGATGATTCTACAAAGATTTTTAAACCACACAAGTGTGTATTTGACGTTGGGTTCAAGTTGTGAATATGGACACGTTCTTGCATCTCTTTGTAAAAATATCTGTAAAGTTAGTTATTAGTGGTGGTCTGAGAATTAAATGAGGCAGGTGGTTTGAAGCATGATTTTTACAAATGGCATTCACAGCTGTCCAAAGCGTTTGGATGGCCTCTTAGCTAAGTCTCATCAGAAAGCCGTTTATTTATGAGTTATGACCCCTATGTGCACAACTTTCCTTGACCTTTTGCTTGGGCTGATACTTGTACATACTGCCCCTGAACTTGGTCAGTAATTAAGATCCAGAGATCCAAAGCAACGAAGAGGTCAGTGCCCCAACCCTTTGCCCTTGGCTTCTCCACTCGGATCCTCTCCAGGGCTGCCAACCTGAGTTTGCACTTAGTTTGCAAATATATATGCCATGAAGTCAGATCTCCACCACTGTTGAGAAAGCAGCTCATAACCTCTCTTGAAGGGGGATTTGTAAGAGCCTTGTCATTTCCATAATTTGCCATTTCCAGGCATTGCTGGTGTCTCTTGTCTGCTGAGCCAACATTTCCAGCTGATGATAAAAAGGAAAACCTGACTAACAGTTCTCAACCCAGCATTACTTTCCAGTACCATATATCACATTTTTCCACAATAGTTTTTCAAATCCCTTCTTGATCCTCATTGTTTTGATGTTGTTGTTTTGTATGGAATGCTCTTAAACATATTAGGCTCCTCGTGGCCTTGTTCCGTACTAAAGAATGAGTAAAGGTTGAGTCTTTTCAACAAATCAAACCTCTTTTCATATGTTCTTTGATTATGATCACAAGGCAGTGTCATTTTTAATAGCTTCCATAAATAATGCCTTGTACTTAAAACTAGAGAAATTGTGAAATAGATTTATCATGTTAAGTAATTTGAAATCAGGTCTGAGAAAAGTCACCACCACCACCAACAAAACCTCCTTTGTGAAGTTTCTTGGATTTCAACATGACTGTGGATCTCAATAGCAACTTGCGTATAAATTGAAAACAACCAAGTTCTTTAAAATAGTTTTTCTGTACCAACAGTTTTTGAAAATGGGGACAAGTCTATTGATAAGAATAAGAGTTCAACACAAATGAAAGAGTAGCTAACTGGCTAGACAGGAAAGATAGGTATGTAGATGGAGACAAACAGTACTCCTTCGTTTTCCTTTCTACTACTTCAAATATATACATACAGTTTACTTCCTTACCTGGTGTGGGCTGCAAGATCAGTACTAGACTGTGAACCACAAGGTCGTCAGCAGTTCAAACCCACCAGCTGCTCCTCAGAAACCCTACACGGGGTGGTTTTGAGTCAAAACCAAACTGACTCGACAACACTTAACACTAATGGCAACCACATACATTAGAGTATTGTATCATATTACTGAATACCGAAAACTGAAGAAGAAAAAAATCAGACAGTTCCAAATTTCTCATGCGTAGTGGTTACGAATCAGGCTGCGAACCTTAAGGTCAGCAGTTTGAAACTGCCAGCTGCTCTGCGGGAGAAAGATGAGGCTTTCTGCTCCCGAAGAGATTTACAGCCTTGGAAAACCCTGTTACAGGGTCGCTATGGGTCAGAGCCGACTCGACAGCACTTAACAACATATTCTTTTACAATTAATGAATTCGAATCCAGTATTTAAATATCACAAGAATTCACTAATAATAGTTGCTCGGTTGTGATAACACATCATTACAGAAAGTTCTGTCTGACAGGCTAGATGTATTACAACTGATGTTTCCTAAAGCATGTGATTCCACTGGTACTCCAAGAACTTCATCTCCGTCTCTGAGGTTTATAAGGCACATTGGGCAGTTGAAGACAGTGAGGAGCTGTGACTAAAGACCTATGTGTTGACCAAGAATTTTCAAGCTCATTTAGCGAGGTAACCCCATTTTGTGTCTGTAAACACCTACTTAATGTGCCTCTACCAAAGGCAGGAGATGATTAGTGCAAGAAGTGTTTCATTCTAATACGAAATATCTTGTTTTTACATGGAAGTTCATCTTGTATTTCACTTGATTACAAATGTATCTGAGCCCTTGGGTGTGGTACAAGTGGAGTACCACCGTTCGCTGCTACTCGAAAGATTGGAGGCAGTTCAAGCCCATCTAGAGGCATTTCCACAGAGAAGCCTGTGGCAGTGTGTTTGTGAGAACCCCATGTAGTGGACAGTTCTACAGACATCCAAGGGGCTACCATGAGCCCACTCGCCAGCAGCTGGTCACGGTGGATAAATGTAGCCACTTCTGGACGTAAAGCTAAGCAGACATCCCTTGTAGTATTCTGGCTTTATTTCAGATGCCTTTTTGGTTGCTCTGTGTCTCTGAAGGTGGGCTTAGATGTCATTGTTCTTGTCCTCACAGCTGAACCTGGTATCAAGTGTCACGCTCTCCAAGTCCACATCGGAGGCTTCTCCACAGAGCTTACCTCATACTCCAACGACCCCCACGACCCCCATCACTCCTGTCACCCAAGGCCCCTCTGTCATCACCACCACCAGCATGCACACGGTGGGACCCATCCGCAGGCGGTACTCGGACAAATACAATGTGCCCATTTCTTCAGGTAGATATCCATTTCAGTGTTGCCTCGGGCCAAATTAAAAGACCCAAGTCTTGTAGACCAGCATCTTTTTCAGAAGCGTTCATTAATAGGACAATGATTCTTATTTAGCAGATATTGCGCAGAACCAAGAGTTTTATAAGAACGCAGAAGTTAGACCACCATTTACATATGCATCTTTAATTAGGCAGGTAAGTAAATTCTATCCAAAGGCGTGCGTATATGGGGATGTGTTATATTGATGAAGCAGATTTAAAATCATTTAGTATGCAAGCATGCTCAAACCTTTTCTATAAGGTTTTTTAAAACTGCAATATATAACATAATTGCTTTTGATTAAGTATTACAATACGATGTGATTATTAGGAAATTCATTTCACACAACAGTGAAAATGAGCCTGTTTAAAGATGGCAAGTCAATTATCACAGGCTACAGTAATCTCTGATCCCTAGAATTAATCTGAGCTCTAAATAATTACTGAGCTTTAATCAGCTAGTGAAATGTTTTGCATTTCTCTTTGATTCTGCTTTGTGAATGCCTAATAAATTAATATTTCTGTACGGAAACAGAAATAAAAACTCAAAACAATTAGATAATTCCATTTTGAATTTTGCTACTGAACTCTTAAATACAATCATTCATCTTAAGATCGTTTTTTAAAACCTTTCTTAGGATCTAGCTCTGAAATCACTGTCATTTCATATTTTTAAGACGCGGTGTGGTGACAATTCTGCCGATTTGGTCATAAATGATCTTCTTCTGTTATAACTGTTTGCGTCTCACAGGCCATTCTGGAATCTCCAGAAAAGCAGCTAACACTAAACGAAATTTATAACTGGTTCACACGAATGTTTGCTTACTTCCGGCGCAATGCTGCCACGTGGAAGGTAAGTTCTCTCTGAGGCCTGTTTATGTAGAACAGAATTTGTTTTTGATATGATACTGTGGTTATACCTTCATGGAGTCACATTTATATTGTTTTGATAACACTCAACTGTAGGAATATTTAATTGAGGCAGTGGTAGTAATGTCACCGAAATGTGCCTGTGAAACTGCCATTCCATTGGGATCAGACAGGCCAGCCAGTCAAACCGGCTCTCGCTCTGGTCAGAGTTTGTAGGGACTAGGAGATGACACCACTGTCCAGATGTTGAGGTTATCCTACCACTTGCACTGAACTCATTCTTTTGGTAGGTCTGTTAGCGCAGCCAGTATTCTCAGAAATGCATGATTAACTTGCTCTTATAGCAGACGGGTCTTGGAAAAATAATCAAACTTGACACTTTTCTTCATTGGCTGGAGAAGAGCCTGTGGACCCATTTTGTGGAGAATTTTAGCTGCGCGCTCGAAGAAGTCGTACTTGCATCTGGAAGTTACTAAGGGAGAAACACAATGTGCTATATTCAATGAGTTGTTTTTAGGTTGAGAGATTATCCCTCAGAGAACCATAAATACCCAGGAAGAAAAAAAAAGGAGCTTCCTAATGAGGTTTAATCATTATGACATCATTAATTATAAAACAGATCAAATTCCATAGCTCCATGTTGGATGGCCTCAACGACACCCAGGACCATTCTGAAGCAACTTGCCTAGTTGAACAGTGCTTCACAGACTGTGTTAGTATTTATTGTATTAGAGTTAGCCCTGGCAAGTTGTTGGATTTCCCTTCTTACCACTTATTTTTTGGGTTCCTGGAATTTTTTAAATCTCTACTAATTTACAGGCAGAGTACAACTTCTGAGGATATCATACACGTCATCAGTATTTTAAAAAGGATAGAAGTTTATTATCGGATACAAGGAGAACTTGTTTTTCTTGATAGGAATGCCTTTCTTGTGAATTCCTTAAAGCTTTTATAGGAGGTGAAAAAACCCAGCATTTTGAACATGACCCTAGAATTAACTCGTCAGCTTTGCCAAGTTGTACATGGCCGCTGAGGAGCATGTACGAGGACAATGTTACCCGCTTTTCCCCAGCCTGACTTCAGAGAGAAAAAATACCAAGGTTCTTTAATTAAGAATGCTTTTCCAAAATTCAGAGGCATAAACATAAAGGTGGCATTTTCTTCTTCTTAATATAAGACATCACATTTTAAAACATACAAATAGGAAACTAATAGGATGTTTAAGCTCAAATCTTCAGACATTTCACACTGTAGGTTAAAAAGTGTCATTCATATTTATAAGGGGACTTCAGAACATTTGTGAAAGAGAAATTAAAAAGATAGTAGACATTGGCCATGAGTGTTTTGAATCCCAACCTTGCAATCCCAGCACCCATAAATGAGTATAATTTTGCTTACATGGCCTTGTTGACAACGGTGATCATAGACACAAGATGACAAGGCCAGTTAAAGGTCTGACTGGGATGAGCTTAATCATCGTTTGAAAAAGTCTTGATTTTTAGTTGCTTTATGCTTCGATGTACGTTCTTGGAAACCACAGTACAGGCAGCTCCTCAGGAGGAGGAGGAGTTTTCTGTTTCATTCTAGCCCTCTTGATTCATTTGAAAACCTCAGACAATGCTTGGGATGATGAGAAATGTTGATTTCTTTCCTAGTTATGTCTCCTATCCATATATACTTATACTCTGTTTGGATTTCCCTAAGGAAATTTGCATACGTTGGTTTCTTAACCCCCTTGGTGGTGGACTAGGAAACCATTGCAGACCCTACTTTTTAAAAAGCTTATTTACCAGGCCAGGCTAATTTGTTTGGAGGCAAAGAAATTTGGTCCTCTAACTAAAATGTGAATGTTTGTTGTTTTAAGAGTCATTATGGGTTTTGACAGTCACCTGGGCATGTTTAATGTAGCCCCGTTATGCTACCATCGCTGAAACACTCTTCGGAATTAATGCTGTTGATTCTCCTTGTGAGCAGTCCCCCACGCAGTAATATGTCCCACTGGTGTTGTGGAGTGCCGTCTAGTTAGTTTCTACTCATAGTGACCCTGCATAGGGTTTTCAAGGAGCACATGGTGGGTTTGAACTGCCGACCTTGTAGTTAGCAGTCCAGTGCTCATCCTATAGCGCCACACCGGACTCCAAATTTCCCACTACCTCCTAGTTATTCTGTGTTGGAGAACAGAAGCCACCCTTATTCAACTTGAAACCTCCCCAGTGTCACCCAATGTAAGAAACACCCTCAAGATGGGCCCCCTTTTCAGGATAACTTAGTGAGGGAGTGTTACAGATGGTAGTGTAAAAGGTTTGAGCAAATGCCGCATTACCAAGGTATGTGAGGGGTGATGTGTACATCAACTTCTTGTGCCCCAGTGGAGTGACCTGCTTATTTGGTATTTCAAGAGATATTTTCAGTAAGTGAGACAAATCTATTTGGAATACCCACATGTCAGCTCAACCAGGAGAAGTAAAGAAATGAAGCCCTGTTTATTACTATACCCATTAAGGGTTGTGAATTTTCCTGAAATTCAAAGCGAAGATGAGAAGTTAAAAAAAGTTCCTCACCTTTAAGTTGACAGCCTCCTTTCTGATAGATGGTAGATGTCAGAGATTTCAGCTTACAAATGACCAGAAGTGACGTTCAACTGTAAGAGAGAAATGTATCTATAGAAGTATCAGCTGCAGGAATAGCATCATTTTGCCATTGAGAGGCCTACCTATGTGTGCCTTTGGCATTTACTCAATTAAGGTACTTGGCCAGTAGAGTAAGGGCGAACTTTGATATATGTATATATTCGGAGAGGTAAGAAAGACAAAACTGGGTGATGGATACTGATTGAGACTGAAATGTGAGGAGTCATTCCACTCCTTGGTCCTTCAGGTACATCAGGTGAGACTCTCAATGATAAAAATGAAAACTAAAATGACTTGTGACTCAGAGAAAACTATAAAAGGTTTTAAAGTCAGAAATTTTCAGGAACAAAACCGGATTTAATACTGTAAAGTGAGTCATCATTTACCATACTTTGCTTCGTTACCCAATTTTTGTAAGCTTAGAGAGGGGGAGGCAGTTTTATGCTGTATATGTTGCCTGATTTTGAAGTCATTAACAGTAGGTCTGGTTTTGTACTGTGAAACCTATTTTGGACGTGTATGCATATTGAAAACCACAATCTTTCAGTTAGTTATGACTAGAGACTAAAGTACAATTCATAATTTTGGTTTTTATAGAGTTTGCTTTGGGAAAAGACACCTTTAGCCACCAGAAGAAGGTGGCAGATAACAGCTTTTGGGGGATGGTTTTACAAATGTGGACTGTTAGGCTGAATTGACTGCTGTTTGTGGAGACTTTCCTTATAGAAAATATAATGTTTTCTCTTTTATACTTGCTGCAGAATGCAGTGCGTCATAATCTTAGCCTTCACAAGTGTTTTGTGCGAGTAGAAAACGTTAAAGGGGCAGTATGGACAGTGGATGAAGTAGAATTCCAAAAACGAAGGCCACAAAAGATCAGTGGGTACGTCCACCATGTTTGAACTTCTTAGCCTAGCTTGAATTGTGCTAACAAGTATAACATAGAGGCTTTTGGCTGCTAGATGGTGTTAGACCAACGAACTGGTTTCACGTTGTCTCAATTAAGGGAAGCAAAAAAGCATTTCATCCCTCTTGTTTTGTATGCCCACCAGTCCCCCTGCCCTGCTTGCTGGTCTGTGTTGCATCACATGCTAGTAGCTTTTAGGTGGCAATGCATATTAACCCTCACAAACCATTGCTTATGCTTATTGCATTTTATTTTCTTTTTCCTGTTCCCTGTATTGGATGTCTGTTCTGCCCCCAACCCCGTCTCCTTTTGTTGCCACTTCATCTCCTTTGCTGCTGCTCCTATCCCAGGGTGCCATTCGCACCAACCTCTCACTGCATAAGTGCTTTATCAGAGTAGAGGATGAGTTTGGGTCCTTTTGGACAGTTGATGATGAAGAGTTTAAACGTGGCCGCCATATTCAACGAGGCCGTCCTCGCAAATACTGCCCCGATGAAAACTTTGACGAGCTTGTAACACAGTAAGAGCCTTTACTTGCTTTTGTTTTTTTGTTTCTGCTGTTGCTTTGGCTTTGCATGGTTGACTCATCCCATGTGGTTTTGCATCTATCTCACCACTTAGCAGTGCCACGGCTTTCTGCAATGGAACTCAACTGTGTGATTTGTACCTGTAATTCTCTCGTTTCTCTTTGGAAAACCAGTGCCTTGAGTAATGCTTTTTTGACGTCTTTAATGCAAACTATTGGTGGTATCTCGATTGAGCAGCTTACAGGTTCCCTAAAACTCAACACTTTTGCGTGACCCATAATTCCCCCAAGTGAAAAGGAATCTCTAAATGAAGTTAGAATGTGCATTTAGTGGGGTTAATTTCGTCTTATTTGCTCACTCAGCATAATAATGTAAGTGTAATGAAAGGGATGATTAAAATGCTTCAACGCTAGGAAAGAAATTAATAACCGTGTGTTGCACTTCCTGTAAAGGCCACCAATAAGTGGAGGTAATTTCCTACTGGAAGCCACTCCTTCCTTGTGTGTCTCCTCTATGATTAGTCTCTTTCTGGTCTAGACAGTATGTTGCCTTCATTTAGTTAGTTACCGGAGACAGCATCAAATATTCCTCATACCCCTCCCGTACTTGATTCTATAAGAAGGACTGAAGCGCAGCCTTCTGTGTTACCTAAGAATGTCCCTCGCCATCTCACCCACCGAGGGGCCTCCAAGGTCTTCCTCCGCTGCCAGCCTGCTCTCCCTCCCGCGTAGCCCTTCGAGGGCTTGAATCATGAAGTTGCCTAAGAGCCCAGATTCTTCCCGCGGACTCCCAGGAAACCCTGCGGATCAGTCTCGTGGTCCTCCTCCCCTCCCCCTCACAGTACCCCAGGCTTGCTGCTTCTCTTTCTGCATTAGAGCAACTCTGAAAGTTTCTCAGGATACAAATTCAGTGCCCCAGCCTGCTGTGAGCCAGAATTGTACGCCCCGCTTACCTCCAGTGGCAAGGTCTATTCCTAGAGGTGCTAATAAGCACATCCCAACCCTATAAGGCAGTATAGAGATGCTTTTCTTTGGGTTAGTCAGTGGGGGGTGGGGGCGGGCAGGGTGGGGTGCAAATTTCTGATTCAGAAGGTAGGATACCAGCAAGCTTTGAAAGAAAAGTTAGCTAAGAGCTCAGGAGTTGATTGTGTTTAACTTTGAATTTTTATCTTTCTCTTCTTATGCAGTAACCCTTCCCTTATTAAAAACATGCAGAGCAGCCACGCCTACTGCACACCTCTAAATGCCGCTTTACAGGTAAGATTAATGGCCATTCCGAATATGCAACAGAGGCGCGTGTCTTCCCCCACTCATTTCAAAATATATTAGCCTCGCTCTAATTAGATATTAAATTTTAATTCCGTTAAACTTTTTTCTTAAGTGCACAAAGCATCGTACTCCCTGGAGGCAAACACATCGGGCTGCTTCAGCATTACAGGATGCTTAGCATTTTGAATATTGTGGCAAAAAAATTAAAAGTTCACTTATTAATATTTATCAGCAGTATCATAATTTCCATCCTCTTATTTCAGAATTTCACTTGAGGCAAAAATACCACAAGTGTAATTACTCTAGCACGGCTATTAATGTGTCACATGACCTTCTATTGTTCATGGGTTTAAAGAGAAAGCAGAGCTTTCTATTTCTTCTTCTTTTAAAAGCCCATTTTCACATCTCCCTTTTGTTTGGTGGATCTGGGTTTGGTCCGCCTCAGAAAAGTCAACTGTTTTGGTTTAGCAGATAGAGGTGTTTCAGAACAACCTTTCGGTTTTGAGCAGATTGCTCAAGATTACATAATCAGCACACAGAATGTTTGTTTCCTCTTGACACACACCACGCATTCGTTACATAATCAACATTACTGGGGAATGAAGACACTGGCATGGAGCAGGGGGAGTGAGTTACCTCCCAAGGAGGAGTTAGCAGGCCTGGCATCTAGCATGCTCTACTAGTTACTGTTAAGCATGTAAATGGCATCTTCTAAGTCCCTAGGTGGCTTACACGGTTACATTCCTAACAACTTGCCTAAAGGCTAGCGGTTCACACTCACCCAGGGGAGCCTCAGAAGACTGGTGTGCGGCGCTGTGGGCTAAAGCGCTGGACTACAAGGTTGGCAATTCAAGCTCACTAACCGCTCCTCACAGGGTCACTGTGGCTCGGAACCGACTCGATGGCACTTTCAACAACAAACTCTTCACAATCCAAAACTTGGTCATTTGTAATTCCATACTTCTTGTTATGTGGAGTTGTTTCCGACGCACAGCGACCCTGTACAGGGTTTCCATGGCTATAAATCTGTCTACCGTGGAACAGCTGGTAGTTTCAAACTGTTAACCGTGTGGTTCGCAGCCTGATTGGTAACCACTCCGCTCCCAGAGCTCCTTACTCTAGGCCATGTAGGGGGCAGTATTATTCCCAAACTAGTTCTTTGTGGCTCCAGACAGCTGTAGTACATAAATGTAAATATTGAAATGTAAATATTGAAATTTCATTGGAGGCACAGTGGGTTGAAGTGGCAAATAAGGGGAAAGTATTTGAAAGGCCCTTTACAGGGCCTTGAAAAAAAAAAAAAAATCACAGAACACTGCTGTGTGGGACTAGGGTAGGATGAGGAGAGCGCGGCCTGGTTTTGTGTATTCATGAACCCAGGGCTCTGGTATTAATTAAGCACTTACTCTGTCCCTCACGAAATTCTCTCCCCGATGGGATCATTTGGTGGAGACTCTAGGCTCCCCGCAATGGATGATAAAGCCTTTTGAGCAGTTACCATTCTGAGGTGAAGTTCACCGAATGTACCATTCCAGTCATCATTTATTTATTTTTAGCCTGATTCGGATCTAATCGGACAAACAAGTTTCTGTGTTTCTTTTAATTACTGTAGTTGACACAGTAACTTTAGAAAAGCAAATGAAAGCAAGCTTAGATGCCGCCACGGTAAATACTGCTCATTAGTAACTTACTTTCCCTGGAGTCTTGTGAAGTGTGAATTTAAAGGCTCATCTATCTGGAATAGTATTAAGATTATAAGCACATTTTACATTCATGAGGAGGAAAAGAGGAAAGTGAGAAGAAGGGAAAAAAAGCCAAGACACGGTTCCTCTATCCTCTTAGTAATGTGACTGATTTCTGTTAGTGAGCTCCAGTGCTGTGGACTCACTTCCAACTCACAGTGACCCTATGTCCGGTTTCCGAGGAGCTGGTGAGTTTGAGCCGCCAACCTTCTGAGGTCCAGTGCTTACAGCTCTACACCCTTTCTCATTTCCTAGAGCTTTTATCCAGCAGTTTTTCAAGAACATTTTATGACCACAGAGAATTTGAACCCTGCGTCAGTCGACAATACCCTAAGACATCTTGCTGTGAGCACATTAAACATTCTGCCAGCAGACCTTCCTTCCCATGATCACCCATTTTTCAAGACAAGTAAAAATAATAGTGGAACAATCTCCTTATTAAAAAAAAAAAAAAAATCCTAGAGCAACATAATGGATGATATACAACATATAAAATAGGACAGCAGAATCTACTACAGAAATAAAACATGGGACTTGGGACAGATTGCATTATGTTCTAAAAAAGTGAGTAACTAAGGGTAACTGTAAAGCTTCATATTTATAGACTGCCCATCCCCCCAGAAGACCTCGACGTGGCTAACGCTCTGGGAGCCGTGGTACTTACAGACTCTGCCCGGTAACTTAAGCACCTGCTTTTCATTATGTCAAAGGATCCAGTTTGACAGGAAGCCTCATAATGTTCACAGACCACTGGCATCGAGTTAGTTGTGACTCATAGCGATCCTATACAGGGCTTCGCTGAATCTTTACGGGGAGCAGAAAGCCTCAGCTATCTCTTGAAAAGCAGCTGGTGAGTTTGAACTGCTGACCTCACGACGCTGTATGAGTCGGAACCAACTCAGTGGTGGTAGTGTGCCGGGGAGTTGGTTTGCACTTACAGTGAGCCTACATATGGTTTCTGAGACCGTAAATCCTTACAGGAGCAGAAAGCCTCAACTTTGTCCCGCAGAATGGCTGTGATAGTTTCTAACTGCTGACCTTGAGTTTAGAAGCCTGGGTTGTGACCACTACACTACCTTACGACTCCGCTCTAAGACGTTACAGGACTATTTATATAATGTTACGAATGCTGTCCAGTCGGTTCCAACCCATAGCCATCCTGTATAGACAGGGTTTCTGTGGAGTGACTGATGAGCTCGAACTGCTGATCTTGCGGTTCAAACCAACTTTGCAGTCCAGCGCATTAACCCACAGCACCACATGACATTTCTATAATTTAGTCCATTATAAAAGCTATTTACTGCCTCTGAGTGAACATCATCTACAATGTTAAGAACCACTCTGTGCCCACTCTGGAGCTTAGGACTCCTCTACATCAGGTAGGCATTAACTCGACGGTGACAGCTCTCTGGTTAGTGTGTAAAACCTGAAAACCAAGCCTGCTGCTGTCGAGCCAGATCGAACTCAGGGCGACTCCCCATGTATTAGAGGGTATAACTTCTCCAGTGGGTGTAGTATGACCACTGGACTTCAAACCAAGGTCTGTTATCTGCTCTGCCGCCGGAAGAAGATAAGACTTGCTGGAACCAACTCGTCAGCACTTAACAACAAATCTTTATGGATCAGTGTTAATATAAGGGGTCTTCAAAATGCTCCTGGAAAAATTCCAATCATTTTATTCAAGATGAATGGAATTTTCCTACATATTGTCCACCACTGTGACTGAAGAGCCTCAGGCCACGTTTTGTGATTCTGTCCCTATCAGAAATGACTTAGACCTAGAACACTTTGAGAATCAAGACAATTGTACAGGCAGCTGCTTATCCTGGTTTGCCTGGGACTATACACATGGTAGCGTAGTGGTTACGAATCGGGCTGCGAACCTTAAGGTCAGAGGTTCGAAACTACCAGCCGCTCCGTAGGAGAAAGATTTACACCCTCGGAAACCCTGTACAGAGTCGCTATGGGTCGGAACCAACTCGACGGCACTTAACAACAATACACATGGTCAGCTACCTATGGTGAAATTCACCCTGCATCTTCCAGCTGGATTTCAGCTCTTTGAGCAATGAAGCATGTTGACAAGGGCCTATTCTTATGCATGTTTCAGAGTTTGTCTTTCCATCTCCGGTTTTGTTACTGGTGTTGACTTGTAGCTCAGTTTTTATCTTGGGAACCTCCTAGAATACCAGACTAGCTAGAGGTGGTCCCATTTTTGCCCACATTCTTACCTTGTGAGAGCTCAGCTTGTGATCATCCTAGCAGAACTTCATGACTGGGAAAGGCCGGACCACGGTGTTCTCTCAAATACAGGCAGTTCAGATGCTTGGCCAGTGGCAGTGTACACATACAGTAATTTCAGCACTGCTTTTGTTCCTTGTTCTGCCAGAAGAAGAGAAAGAAAACGGCTTTATTTCATTTATAAGGGATGGGGGGCAAGGGTTGTGAAGTGCTGTCGAGTCGATCCCGACCCATAGCGAGCGACCCTGTATGGGGTTTTCGAGGAGCGGCTGGTGAGCTTGAACCACCGACCTTGCAGTTCAAACTGCTCTACAGTCTGGTGCATTAAGTCACAGCGTCACACCAGCGGGTAAGGGTGGAGTGCCATTTAATGCAAATATCTAACAAACTGGGAATGCTCAGAATTGCCGTTTGTCAAAATGAGCTCACCACATTTGGAAATTAAATTGTTTTTCTACTAGTTACAAGAAGGCAAATACACAAATTCAGAATTGAAAGGAAGGAAAACTAGTGGACTAGCAGACAGCCTGACTTGGAACTAGTTCATTACCCAGTGTTGCATTTTAGGCGAGTATGCATAGATCTTCCAGCACGGGACTGGTAGAGCTCTATCTACAAGGCATTTCTGGCGTCGGGTTTTGTTTCTATGAGAAAGACTGCACCTGTTTGTTACAGCAGGTAGATCCCTGCAGCCTAGCAGGGCAACCTTTCAATCTTCAGTTTGGGCTTTTGTTTTTTACTTCAGAGCCAGGATTTCTAGAATATTTTGGACTCTTGTCTGACTGCCCAATTGAAGTTGCCATGCCAGATTGTCTTGTGATTGTACTTTCTTCTCGTTAGATGGAAAACCAGGCAAAGTGTAGTCTGCCAGAGGACAGTTTTGATAAATCTTGCTCTAATCACAGCTGCCAGTTTTTGAAAGTCTGTCCTCTTTCACAAAATGAAAAGGCACTGGTGGGTCATCATTGCTACCCAAATGAAGCAAATGTGGCATCTTGAATCCACTGATACATTGGACTGTTGTCTGCATCTCAGAGTGGGTGGCCAACTTAGTCAAGAGCTATTTAGGACTGGCAGTGAATAATACACCACCATCGAGTTTAAGGTGTCTTTCTCCTTCCCTTAGTCCATTTTCACACTTTATAGCTGACATTCATTTACAGTGACTTTGTCAACTTTAATAGGGACATTCTGAAAGACCAAAAATAAATCTGATTTTAGACTTTCTTTTGGCCAGGGACTCGCTTTCTTCAGTCCTGAAATTTCAGGGCATTAGACTGAGTCTGAAAGATGGCATGGCGAGACCTTCAACCAGTTATCAACACTAACTACACTAAACAGATTCAAAACCCATTAAAACAGAAAGGAGGTGGGGGGAAGGTAAAACTTGATTCTGAGCCTATAATCACTTCTTTTGCTATAGGATCTAAGAGGTAAATGTTTATGGAAGTTCTTATAAGTTTTCAGCTGTGCCGCCAGAGTAATCTGATCAAATCTCTAATATCCAATAGCAGAGTCATCAGAATGGATAAAGAAATGAAAATCCCATTATATTTCACTTTGATCTGGAAATATTCAGTTCCTCTTGGGGAAAAAAAAAAAAAAGGCACCAGACTTAAATCTCATATTATATAGCCTCACCTAAACCATGTGACTGCCCAGAAGGGCCAAACTGAGTTCTTTCTCATTCCAGGTCCCCCCAGCTTAGCTCTTCAAAACCAAGCTTGGAACATGTACTGCGAGTCTTCCTATACAACCAGTACACACGTGTATTTGCCAACCATACTACAATTCACTTAAAGTGGAGATTATTGCCTATACCCATAATGTCTATGCAAACCATATGTCTTCATCAATATTCTCTTGATTGATGGCAGGCTTCTATGGCTGAGAACAGTATACCTCTATACACTACCGCTTCCATGGGAAATCCCACTCTGGGCAACCTAGCCAATGCCATACGGGAAGAACTGAACGGCGTCATGGAACATACCAACAGCAACGAGAGTGACAGTAGTCCAGGCCGGTCCCCTATGCAAGCCATGTGAGTACTTACTGCCCCTCCAGAGGATCTCTGCTTTCAGGCCCAGACTCCCTGCTTGAGGTAGACACACAGGCCGTTCCCTGGCAGTTTTTACACCTTTACTAATTCTAATTCCTGGTTTCTTAGAATCCCCGTAGAAGTTTTGTGCTTCTGCAAATGTTTGTTTGGCTCGGTTAGCGTATAAAAGGACTCTCTAACTTTCCCATACTCCAGCCATACAAGTGCACACAGCACTGAAACGGGACACGTGTTTGCTCCTAAAGGTAGTATGTATCTACATCTCTGTGAAAAAGTCTATAGTTTGTTTGACTCTCAGTACTATTGAGTGGCAGGGAGGAGAGATGCTGTTTACTTGGTTGTGAGATTCGCTTCTCCGCAAGTGGGGCGCTGCAATGTTATTACCAAGCGTTAACGATGGCATAAATGAAAGGCAGCGTGATTTATAGATTGCTCTTAAAATATCTAAAGGAAAATTAATAGGAGCGTTATAGTGGCAGGATAATGAGCGCATGTATAACTGAATGAAGGGACGGGGGAAGGCTGGTCAGTCTAAATGTGAACGGCACCAGGGCTGAGCAAAGTCAGAAAAGGGCCACCACTGGGATCTCCCTGCAGGTGGGTGATGGGAGGGAATTGGTGTGGCTAGAAATCATCTCCAGTCATCGAGGAAAATGAGAAAGCATTATCCCAAATGGTTGTCCTCTCAGAGGATGCTAGGGAATGGCCGGGCCTCTGGTGCTTGGCACATTTCTCGCCAGCTCTTGCCCGTTCAAAGGGAAGAAACCAATTCAATATTTGTAGTTCTGTTGGTTCTTAGAATAGGCCCCTTGTCTACACATTCTTTCTGAATTACTGACCGATGTCCTATTTTAAGATAATTTGAGTGATGGGAATGGAAAATATGACCTGTAGCAATTAGAAACAAAATGAATTGGCATCTAATGACAACGAGAGAGAGAGAGAGAGAGAGAAAAATGCTCTCTGCCAGTATAATTGAAGGGTTCTGGGAATCTGAAATTTGATTTCCTTGCATTTGAATTTCATGCCCAAAGTGCTTTGAAAAGGATCTTTAAAGATGGAAAGAATCATTTTTAATTTCTATGAACAGTCTCTTAGCATTTACTTCACATTTTAAGAATGTGTTTATCTTTCACACGGATGCTGCCCGTATTTCATCCCTTGTAAAGCATCCTGGTGGTTCTGACGAGATTGTTAGAACACTCATATTCATCTTTAAATCACTGTGATGACAGCAGTATTTACTCAGATGCTGAGGAAGTTCAGAGCAAATGTAAATTGGCATATAAGCTTCTTCAAGAAATACTCATTAGAGCAAACCTGTCTGAAGTTATTAAATGGAAGAGATAATATTTCTCATAATCTGTAAGAATTCAGAGGTTTCGTTGATGTATATTCCTATTATTTAGTACAAAGGATCCTTTTTTAAAAAGGAAAGAGAAAAGAGAGAGAGAGAGAGACATTAGGATTAAAAACCTCTCGGGCAACTGTTATAGACGGGTGCTAATGATTCTTCTGCTGTACAAAATAAAGCCTCTTGGACTGTATTTGTTGAACAACATTGAATTCACCCCAATATTACTCAAAAGTATGTTCTGCAGCCGGGATCAAACTTTGTAATGAAACCTAGATTTCGGCTGCTTTCTATTTCCTCACGAAAGCCTATTTAAAGACATCAAAATCGCAGACAGTATGTGGCCCAACTCTCACAAGTTTACGCTGTTTGCCGAATGTAATTATATGTCAACAGCAAGCCCGCGCGCCCGCTATCGGTGTCACAGACAGTTACTCGTACTGACCTCAGACTTCCATTAAGCGAATTCTATAATGACCTACTTTTCATTCTTGTCCAATATGCATTACCCAGCTATGATGCAAATTGTTTTTTTTAACTGTTCCAGTCTGTTGGAATAAATCAAGCCTTAAACTTTACAGCAAGGTTTAAAGGCCCTTGTTAGGAAAGCAACTCAGCTAAGATGTGCTGTTGAAACAGAACTCTTCATTCTTAGCCTTTTTGTGACTCTCCAATATCCCTACATTTCAGTTTTCTCTTTGGAAACATTAGAAAGTAGTCACATAATTACAGCTCTGGGGCATTACACTTTTATCCTGATGGGAGCTCAAGGAGCTACAAAGAAAATATGCCATGCTGTGCACACCCCCAGATCACAATGCCTTTAAACACTAGTCAGCTTTATTTAAAAACTCTTGTGTTCCCAGAGTGGCTAAACAAAGGAATTACTGAGATGTAAGGAGAAGGGAAATGTGTGGTTCTGCAGTCCGTTTGGAAGTGGGAGATGGAGAGAACGGGGGTGGGGTGGGGGAAGCGGGGTGATGGTCCACAAGGAAAGGCACGCACCTCCAACACGCGCAGAGACACGGTAGTGTGCCTGCAGCGTGGGACCGCACATAATTTGCATCTTATCTGAAATGTATCTTGTGTGGAAAACCTCTGAGCTGTTGGATTCTCTGAAGCATCGGAGGCTTCAGCCACTCTTGCTCAGACTCCTTTGGAAAGGAGGTGGTGGAACTCTGTTAGACCCAAGAAACGTCCTAAAATTGGAAAACTCCAGAGAAAAAAATGAAATCCGAAGTCTCAGAATGAGACCTGCTCGGCTTTTTGAGAGTTTTCACACAATGTATTGTTGTTAGGTGCCGTTGAGTCAGTTCTGACTCATATCGACCCTGTGTGTGATACTGTAGCAATGAGCACTGGACCTGGGAGCACAAGGTCGTCAGTTCAAACCCACCAGCTGCTGCTTGGAAACCCTATTGCAGGGTCACCATGAGTCGGCGGAAGAGCTCTGGTAGCGTAGTGGTTACGAATCACGCTGTGAACCTTAAGGTCAGTAGTTCGAAACTACCAGCTGCTCCGCGAGAGAAAGATGAAGCTTTCTGCTTGCTCCCATAAAGATTTACAGCCTCTTAAACCCTGTACAGGGTCGCTATGGGCCGGAACCGACTCGACGGCACTTAACAACATACGTTTCCAAGGAGCGGCTGGTGGGTTTGAACCGCCAACGTTTCCGTTAGCAGTCCAGTGTTTATCTACAGGACTTCTGTCACAACAGAGCTAGTCATTTAATACTGGGATCCAGCCCCCCAGACACAACCAAATCAGAACCTGTGTCTCGGTGGGTCGTAAACCACCTTAATGAATTTTGTCTCCGTCTTTAAAGACTGTTCAGTTTCTTATGGTCTTCCTCCCACATCTAGTCCCAAAGATGTCATTCAGCTTAGATCATCAAATTCGAGCTTGTTTATGTGAAAAGATTACTAGATCAGATAGTTACAGAGAAGGAAAGTGGGAAAATGTTGCCAGGCCACATTTAAATCTCAATATACATGGCTAAGTAAACCAGACCAATTCCTACTCAGCAACCACCAACCAACAGAACCGTATGATCAGTGATGATAAAGCTGATCTTCTAGCTACGAATTTTCACCAGTGAAACTATGAAACTACAAACAATTGTTCACCTTTGTCAGTAATCCAAGAAGAGCAGCTGAACACAACCTGAGTTGACATTATACCCGGTAAGCAACGCACTATGTTTAAAGGATAATACTAAGTGCTCATGAGGTTGAATCTAAATTGTTATTGCCCCTTTAGAAATTAATACCTCAATAAATCATAAGAACCATAAAGCTGTTTTGGCCTTTGCTCCAACAATTCCATTCTCAAAAATTTATCCAAAAGAGGTAAATCAACAGAAGTAGGAAGATTAATGGGTACAGATGAGCACTGTATTATATAAATAAAGTGGGGATGACAACCACAAAATACCCATTATTAAGAGCAAGTTCCTCAACACGGTGGCTGTCACAGTGCGTTCAGACTTAGCAACAACTGTGAGGATGGTGGTGCAGGGCTGGGCGGTGGTTTGGTTCATGGGGTCACTGTGAGTCAGAACCAACGCTAACAGCTTAATGGCATCTAACAACAACTTAGATCAACACCATGAAATCACATGCAGAACTATGTAAAGCATCATTGTAAAAGCAGCAAAATAAAAAAGAGTGATTCAACACCAGCTAACCTCAACAACATTCCTGCTGTGTTTACAATATGTACAAACATGGCACCAAGTAAAAGGGGATCAGCACACACACACAAATGGTCTACTGATTGGGTTTTCTGGTTTGAACGGCGTAATACTCATTATTATTATACCCAGTTCTTCCCCAAAGAACGTATGCTGTCTTACCAGGGCTGCACCTCAAAACACAAGTATGTTCCATGGTTATTAAAGTCCCACCCTTGATTTAGGGAGTGCGGTGGCTCTGTAGGATAAGCACTGGACTGCGAACCACAAGGTGGGTGGTTTGAGCTCACCATCCACTTCATGGGAGAAGGATGAAGCTTTCTGCGCCCGTAAATATATACCGCCTTGGAAAAACCTATACAGGGTCGCTATAATTCAAACTCAACTCAGCACCAACAACCAACAGCCTTGGTTTAAGGCTTTGCTGTTGCAGTCTTGAACAGGGAGCCCTTCATTCTCATGTCTTGTGTGCCGTGGAGTTGGTCCCTGCACAGGGTTTCCGAGGCTGTAAATCTTTACGGGAGTAGAAAGCCTCATCTCTCTCCCGTGGAACAGCTGGCAGTTTCGAACTGCTGACCTTGCGGTTCACAGCCCGACTCGTAACCACTATGCTACCAGAGCTCCTTGTACACATAGTAGGGGGCTCCACAAATTATGTAGCCAGTCCTGTGTCTTACTACAGAAACACGGATAAATAGGACCAGTAAAAGCCTTACAAATAATCGGAGAACCACATGTAAAATGTACTGCAATGCAACTTGGCTACCTTCTGTTTTGCTAATAGTTGTTGGTTTTGGTTTGGGGCTTTTTGTTTTTTTTTTTTGTTTTTTTTGTTTTATGAATACAGGCATGATTATTTTTTAAAATCTATTTATCCTGACATCTACGTCCCCTAAACTCTCTCCACTGTGTGCTAATTTTAGAGTCAGTTGGTTTTCTGAAGGTTCCTGTCTTACAGGGCAGTCCACAGCACTCCTGTGTTTGTTTTTCAATGGTTCAAGGGGCCCTTGGGGTTTGCAGACACCATCAATTATTTAGGAAGCCAACCATCCTAAGCACCACCTCTTATTACTAATACTTGCTAATGTCAGTTTTAAAAAGCACACCCTTCTGCCACCTGCCCCAGTGATGGGACCAGTTGTTTTGTTTTAAACGTGGATGGTTCTTACACATATCAGAAGGCCTGCAACAAAAAGTAATTTGTATTTTGTAAAGGCCTGGTTGTAAATATGATTTACAAACAACATTTCTCAATTGTTATCAGAGAGGTTTTGTGTGATCGCCCCGCAGTCCCCTCTGAGTGAACCATGTGCTGATCCCTAATGAGAAAGTTGGCAGATCTCATGGAGGCCCTGAGCAGCCGGGCGGCCGCTACCAGCCAGGCCTCATGTTTGGCCTTGTTTACAGCTGACAGCGTTATTATTCTGATTGGGGCTCGGCTTTCTTATCATACTGTTGTGTGGAGCGCGCCTTTGCCTCTCCGTTTGTGTTTCCTGGCAGGGCTTTTCTTGCCTTATTGACAGTTTGTAAAAATATGCATTAATTTAGAGTTTCAAGCATGTATCATGGTGTCTCTTTGCTGTGTTTGCTTGAAGTTGATTAATGATAGAACCTCGCTTGGGGTCGTCCTCTGGAGAGTTCTTTCACAGGTTCTGCATGCTAACTAGCAAAGCAGAACACACAGCAAGCCATGATTAGCCCAGCCTCCCTCACTCAGTGGTCCCCACAAACCATTGTTGCATTACAGACTCTCATTTCTTGTAATTATCTGAAGATTTGAATTCATCCATCCAGGATGCCACCACTGGGCCTCTTGTCGGGTACTCACAGAGTGTGGATCTGGGACCATCCGCATCACCCGAGAGCTTGTTACAGAGGTGTAGAGTCTCAGGTCCCGGAGCCTCTGAATCACGCTGCATGTTAACAGGGGCACCAGACCATTCAGAGGCAACACAACCCAATGTGAAAAGCACCGCCATGCCAGAGAGGCCTCTTCTGTCTAGAGAGTTCCTTTCATTGGGCATTGAGTTCTTCCCGAATAGCATCACCCCATGGAAGTTTGCCTTGACATTGGAAAAGTTGTCTCTACACTGCCCCCTATGGTTAGCCAATATTTACGTAAGGCCTCTGAGCAACTGAAATGTGGCTAGCGCCGTTGGGAAGCCGGATTTTACGTTTTAATTAATTTGGCTTTAAGTAGCCACTTGCGGCAGGTGACTGTGACTTGGGCCTTCCAGTTTTAGCAGGTGGGGTTCCATGTTGCCCACGGAAGCCCCCAGACTTGCATTGTGTTGGGGAGTTCCTTGACCCTTCTCTTCTTCTTCCAGGCATCCTGTACATGTCAAAGAAGAGCCCTTGGATCCAGAGGAAGCGGAAGGGCCTCTATCCTTAGTGACCACAGCCAACCACAGTCCAGATTTTGACCACGACAGAGATTATGAAGACGAACCAGTAAATGAGGACATGGAGTGAAGGTCTGGGCAGGCTGACCCCAAGAATGAAGTTTGGAAAAAAACAAAACAAAACAAACAAACCCCGTCAAAAGTTAACAGTGAAATCGTTCTCCATTTGTTGTACAGTCTGGAGGATTTTTCACTACATTTTGACAACTCTGAAATGTGTTAACTCTTAGTGCCATCAAGAATCCCATTTGGGAGTATTTTTGATTTTTCTACTTTTTGTTGAAAAAAGGAATTTGTACTCTGTGCATTGGATGGACTTGTTTGGTACTTGGGATTTTCCTCTCTTTAACAGTCAACATCAGTGTTGTAAATTTGTTAAACTGATTCACTTCTAGCAGCAGGCTTGAACTGCAGTCCTGTCAATGTTGGACACCGGGACACGGACGGAGCATGTACACCTAAGCTGCAGACCAAGTCTTTGCCCAGAATTTAAGGATTCCAATGGACGACCTATTTGCACAGTACTGCATGTTGATATCACTGCCTTTACTCCATTTTTTTT
>NW_006408808.1:428158-429932 GCF_000296735.1 Chrysochloris asiatica | reverse complement strand
TCATTCCACAAAGCAGTATTGGGGGTGGCTGGGAGAGGGTTGTTTTAGATTTTTCTTTTTTTGTTTTGTTTTTGGAAGCAACTATCATTAGTGATAAATGCATTTTACCAGCACAAGGAAACCTAGGCAGCACTGAGAAAGAAAAAAAACCCCATAATAATCAAACTGACAAGATGGCTGTGGAAGGCTTGTCTGTTGTGGAACAAAGTTGCAGTGGGCTGTTTTCCGAACAGGGCCAAAAAGCTGTCTTCCCTGAGCAACTTTGCTGGCAGTACTGGTGGCGCTGAATGTAAACATCAGCTCAGTCTGACTTGGTGATATTAATCGGTTTGACTGCGAATTAGATTTCAGATTGAACTTGTGACGGGAGTTAATGAGGATTGAGTTTGGGGAATGCTGAAGTGTTAATTTCACATGTGCAAATTCTGAACTGCAGTTCAGTTACGCAATATTTTCACATCAACCCAGTATCGAAAACTAACAGTAGAGAAAACATCAAGTTGGCTGGGGCTCACGTCAGCCCTGTGCTTTTTGGGAAACAAACAGCATGCAGAACGGGATGGTTTATATAGGTCAGTACAACCTCAGCCGCTCCACAGGCTTCCATCCGCAACCAGGTTCCTGTCGCTCATTTATTTATCATTTTTGTTTTAGACTGAAAGTCTCTAGGAGCTTAATTTATATTCTTTGTACCCTTTTTTATTTTTTTCTTAAAATTACCAAAGATGTTACACAAAGGTTAATTATGTTCTCTGTTTTATGCTTTATCTGATGAAGCCAAATATCCTCTTATTGTTGATCAAAGGAGGCGAAAGAATTTCCAGGCAAGTGACAAGATACAGGCTATTACTAACCTGAAATAGAGCGCTGCCCCTACTACATCATAAATGTAGATGACCAAGTAGTTAACGGAACCAAAGTTGGTACTTGTTTTTTGGGCCCTTGTTTTTATTTTTCCCTGTACCTCTACAAAGACTAAAACTCACTCTTCTAAAGAGAAACTTATGGGAATACTGAAGATATAAATAGGACCCAGTGTTAAAGGAGCTACAGAAGGAAGAAAGTCCCATCTCAAAGAAAAAAGTGAACGCAGGCCCCTGAAAATTAGGGTTATCCGATCAAAGAGACAGTTAAAACGTCAGAGTGAACAGAAAAGATTCCACAGTGGAACCAGACCACGTAATAGTGTTTCTAGAATATAATTTTTGTTAGCAAGATACTATACCACTTAGGTTTGAAAAGGACTGTGCTGTGACCACTGCCTTACTTTCGGTAAATCTTCACATACATATATCCTCCAGTTTGGGGTGTCTTTGGGGTTTTTTTTCTCCTGATATATATATCTATTTTTTTTTTTTTTAACCTTTTTTTCCTTCCTGTTTTCTGATTAGACTACAGCTGGCCATTTTCATTAGACAAAAAAGAAGAAAGTAACCCCTCCTGCCCACTCCTAAGCTTGGTACAAAAACGACTTTGGCAGTTACTTTTGAAGCTTCACTCTACTTTCTGTATAAAGGGCAGTCTGTGGTCACGCAAGACTTTCTCCCCCACTCCGTTCTCTTGCCCCCCCCCTCACCCCCAGTTATCGAGGCAGCCTTATGATGTGCAGGCAGTAGCCAGACAGGGTCATGCGAAGGGGGCCCTGTACATCTAAACTGAGTGGTTGCTGGTTAGTTTGATATTCAAAAGAGGATAAAAATCGGGTAGATTAGTTCATTCTCAGCATGTGTAGCTAGACATGAGTAAAGATAACAGCATGAGAAAACTGTTAGTA
>NW_006408808.1:409050-427941 GCF_000296735.1 Chrysochloris asiatica | reverse complement strand
AAGCAAACTTCACTATGATTTTTACAATTCTGATTCTGTATCCCCTGGGGGTATTCCAGTCACTTCTTTAGGATGGGGTTCATTATGTTGTACATATATCCCAATGTGTCTGTGTGAATCTTTGTCTATTTTGGGGGAGGGCGGAGGGTGGTTCTTTTTTTAGATATTGTTCCTAAAAAGGAATAAATGCATACACCTGTTTGTCAAAACACCTTTGCTTTTTGTGCAACTGCTTTATATTAATGATACTAAAAACAAACAAACAAAACCAACTTAGGTGTGGGGGGTGGGGAAAAAGAAACTAGTGTATGTAACAGAATTGCAGACTGTGCTGCTCTTGTATTTTAATTAGCTCTCCTTGCTTTAAGAATATTGGGTGACTTTTCCTGACATACAGGAGGAGGGTGAAGCTCCCTAAGTTTGTTTTTTTCCCCCCTTCTTCTTTTTGGCTTTTAAATTGTAACAGTTAACAGATTCCATCCCCTTCTTATATCTCAGAGCATTTTGTACAGGTTTTTTGTGTGCGTGCGTGCTAAGATGTTTTGGGTTTTATTTTTGTAATACATTCCTATCCCACTGGAGTCTTGGAGTGGCATTGTGGGTTAATACGCTGGACTGCAAAGTCAGTTTGAACCGCAAGGTTGGCGGTTTAAGCTCACCAGTTGCTCCTCAGAAACCCTATGCACAGTCGCTGTGGGTTGGAACGACTCAATGGCACTTAACTACAACAATCCCACCTAAGGAGTCTTGGTGTGGCGCTATAAGATAAGCACTTGACTTCAAGGTCGGTTTGAACTGCAAGGTTGGCGGTGTAAACTTAGCTGCTGCTCCCCAGAAACCCTAAAGAGGGTCACTATGAGTCAGAATCTACTCGACGGCACTTAACAATGATAACAACCCACTTAAGTTTATCCTGCCACTGCCATCCTGGCTATCTGACCCAAATTCAGACATTTGACGGGGTGGTGGTGAAATGTTCTTTAAAAGCTATTTTCTATGCTGTAGTAAATATTTTGAATGACGAAGTCACAGGGTCGCACTTCCCAAGATGATCAGTGAAGTAGTGATTAATAATTGGGTGTGTCAAAGCTATTGAAGTTGTATACAAAGAAAAATGTAAGAATAGAAGGTGCCAAGCTGTAAAAGACAATTTACTTTAAAAAAAAAAAAAAAAAAGACTCAGAAAGCATACGTGAGAGGTGTTCCGGCACATCCAGCAAATGTGCTATCAGGAATGTGGATGCAGCCCACTTATCCCGAGTATAGTGGACGGGTAACGCGAGTTAGGTAGACTGCGCCATTTGGCCAGCAGGGAGATGGACTATCAAGGCTTAGGAAGAGTGACCGCCAGTCCTGACACCTTGGGACAAATCTAACATTAATGCCCTGCATTATGCCCAAAAGAATCTCTTGGATTCTTACCCTTAAAATAGGATGCAAATTACTAGCTTTTTTTTTTTTCTCCATTTCATAAAAAAGATCATTAGATATCTTTCCTCTGCTCTTCACATTCCAGCTGTGCACCCTTTCCAGAGAGGCACGAGAACGAATGAGCTGGTAAGGATTTTGACTCTTTGGGGCACCTTTTGAGTCAAGGCACAAACTATCCTGAGATACTTTCAAAAGCTGATTTTTTTTTTTCCTCCTGAGAGTCAGATTCCAAATTCTAAAGGCATCCCATAGGCCAAACGTTCAAACAACCCTGCTCCCCATAACCCTTGATGAAAATGGTACATTCTGGATTGTGAGCATGCTGCTCTGTGTATATGTGCTGCCAATAACAAGAACTTTGTTTTGTTTTTGTTTTGATGAGACATCAAAGAAACCCATTCCTTGACATCAACTGTAATTCCATGTCTGTGGATACAGACCAAAAAAAAATGTTGTGTAGTCAGTAACTAATTACTGACATGATAGCATTCTCAAATGCAATAAAAATGCTGGTTGCTCACACTGGTAGTATCCGTCGCCAAAGCCTAAGCTTCTTCCCCTCTCGGACCTGCTGATATTGTATGTTAGGCATATGTATTAGGTTTATCACCAGCTGCTTCCAACACAGAATTAAAATCAATCTTAACTAAAAGCTTTCATCCTGACAGAGAGCTCCGGCTCTCTCATCCTCAGAATTTCAAACCGAAAGTGTCCACTTAGAACCGGAAAACACAAAACCAAACCAAGAGGCTGCCTTTTTCTCAGGGAAACACACCCTTATTTTTCTTCATCAGATTTTATGAAGAAAAACAACATGTTTAATAACTAGCATTTAAGAGCAAACTAAAATTTCAGAGGAAAGCACTGTTATGAATAATTCATTAAAGTTTCACATCTGCAAGATTAGTCATCCAAATAAAATGCTAATGTCAAAAACACGCACTGTCTATAATATTCTCATCAAGAAATCTTTTTGCATATAATGATAAATGCTTAGATTAGAACAAATGATTTTATAAAAATATTCTATCAGAATTATGCCAGATAACAGCATTCAATGATGCAAAAAGTCGAACTCCTACAACTATAACTACTCCATAAAAACCATTCTTGTTTTCAAGACTTTTATTAATTGCATGCCTTTAGAAGAATTTGCTATTTCTTTTTAATATTCTATTGTATATATTCTCAGAATTAATGAATCGGGGCATTATCTTTCAGTAAAAATTACATTGCCAGTATATATTGAGAACAGCATTTTCGGTGGCCAGACTGTGGTAATTTCTAACTGTTCTGTATGTGATTCAGGGCATGAAACGCCAACCAAGAGATGACTTTAAAATGAACCTTGCAGTCTTTATTCAGCAAAACACCCATTGATGCTGAGGAATGTGTACGCAATCCCAGTGCTGGTCCTTTTTTAAGCCCTTCTTAGGAAAGTTATTTCATTGTGTTTGGTGTGTTTTATTCATTTGTTTGTTTTAAAATATAGGTTTTGCTATTAAATTGTGAATTAGTGGTCGTTTTTTCATTAACAGTGATGCCACGCTCTAGAAACCCTCTGGTCTGATAATTAAGTAAAACATTTGAACTCTTAAGTCTCATCGAGCTACTAAGAATATAATATTAGGGTTAATTGAAATCCCTTTAAATGTGAGGCTTAAACATAAATACTGCTTACAGGCGATACAGTTGGTAAAATTAAATACACACACATTCCTCTTAATCAGCTGAAGAACTGGATGAAGCTGATTTTGCTATTTGGTGCATGACGCAATTTCCGGTATTTCAGGAATTATTCTCAATAAATTACGAATTTATTTCTGCTTGCCACTCAGTTTTTAGGAAAATTCCCTCATCTTTTCATTCCATTTCTCCACGAACTTTTTGAAGCTGCCTCATACAGCAGACAACAAACCAAAACACTGGCTCTTTTAAATGGGGGTCCTTTGTCAAAAGAATGGACACTCTTACTCAACTAATTTCATATCGACACAAACTATTAATTTCATGAGAGTTAACAACAACAGCCCTATCCCAAAGAAAGGACAAAGTATAATTCATCTTTCTTGAGTTACTAAATTTTGTTTTCTTCAATGATACGACATACTTATCTTTCATCTTCGTTGTCAAAAGTATACAAATAAAATGAAGTTGGGTCTCAAACCTTCATTTAAAGAACTGATGGAAGGTTTAAGAATTCACGCTGGAGGGAAATTACTTCCAAAAACACCCGTTAAACTTTGGGACAATATTTGGGTTAGAAAACCATCACTGTAGGTCTATAAACTACTTTGATTTGTTTTTAAAACATTTAAAAAAAAACAAAACAAAAAAAGCCCATGTCTTCCAGTTACCACTCTGTTGCAAAATGATACCCAATGCTGATTACCAAAATACATGTGTCTCCATTTGCAGCGATCATGGGTGGATGGGGTGTGGGTGTGTGGGTGTGGGTGTGTGGGTGTGTGTGTGTGTGTGTGTGTGTGTGTGTGTGTGACTTCTGCGGAGACTTCAGAGAGGGAAAACGACAAGCTTCAAGTTATAATGTTAATTTGAAGGTAACCGGCCTTTCAAGAATTAATTTCAGCCAGGGCAATAATCATTATTTACCAGCGGGTGACATTTTTATCACTCATCATATTAGCAAATTTCCATTGAAAATGCTAAAATGGTTCGTCATAAGGCAGATAACTGCTCTAGCTGTAAAAATGACCAACACAAGTGCCGGTACTCAAACATTAAATTATACTGTAATTAATAAAGACAGTTAAACTGTCTACTAGCAACAGCAATTTAGGTAACCACATTTGATCGGCTATAAATTGTAACTACATTAAAATTCCAGAAATATTAGCAATATGGATTACTTGATGGAAGTCGGTGCCGATCACCAACTCGTCTTTTTTTCTTACGACGGAAGCACAGGTCATGTTGGCCACAAAACCGTGGGCGAAGATCAGGCCTGAACACTTTTAATCTTGTGAAACAAGCAATTACAAATACTTGCATCGATTTGTTAAAAAGCTCTAGGTGACATAAATTGTTTCCTGTTTAGCTTATTGCTCTGATACATAAATGTCACCAAGACCAGTATTAATTAGGGCCATACAACAATACGGTGGCCGGCATGGCTTCCAATCAAGAATTTGTCAAGCCTTTTGTGAGTGTTCTCAAGGGTTGCTCTCACTGGCTCATTTCTCATTAGTGACAGGAAAAGAAGAGTATTTTGTTACATGAAGTTCTTATTTAAAGACCAGCACAATATCTGATTCTTAACTCAGTGGCTTTTGGGGTTTGCTTTCTTGCCATGTGACATAAAACATCCCATTTTAAAAAATCTTCTAAATATTTACTAGGCGTTTCGGCCGGACACATCTCTCCCTCTTCAATACATGGTCCTCTCAGTGTTTCCTTGGGCTGATATTTCTGCATGTTAAAAATACAATTTTACATGGCTTGTGCACATTATTTACGTAGCATAAATCAAGTGTATCATATAGACTTGAAGTTGGCATATGCCACTTAGAAAAATAAGTTCGATTCTGGGAGGATAAAGGTCTGTAGAAAATGTCTTAAAGAGAAGTTTTTACTGTAATAGAATATTAATGTAAGCCAATGCTCATTTGCCATCAAGCTGATCCTTTTTTAACGTGCACATGCTTTTCATTATTTTGCACTTAAGCAAAAATTCCACATTCAAAGACTTTCCATCTAGTCGGGAATGTCTCTGGCAAGAAACATGGTAAGAAATCCTGACCTCTGGAAAGAGCCGAGATCTCCCTTTCTAAGCATTAGCCCACTAAGCAAGGAATTCAAACCCACTTCTGAAATGCAAGGTAAATGCGAGCCAACAGTGGAATTGGTAGAAACAATTATTCTTTAAATCCTTCCTCACTGCTATTCCACCAGAGCACAGATGAAAATGTTTGATTTGCAACATAAAAGATTCATTAATTACCACTTGAATATTTAAAGCTATTTTGCAGTCTAACAGAGATAGATAAAGCAGTGAATTAAAACCTCTAATAAAATTGTAAAAATATTTCAGCAAGTTTACCCGTGTTATGATTTAGGGAGAGATTCAAGCATTCTTACAGAATAGAGTCTGAACAGTTTTCAAGTGTATTTGAAGGAAGGAGGAAAGTGGTGAGGAATAATTCATTTCTGACTTCCAAATGTTTACTAATAATGTATTTTTGAATCAAGTTTCTTACTTCAGTGATGGTGGGAAAAGATCTACCAAGCAGATCTTAAGCACTGTGTGCCTGATCCAGAACTTGCCAAATATTCGAGTTGAAGGATTTAGGAGCTGTCAAATAGCAATGGTAATTTCCTGCCCACAAGAAGCATCTAAGACAGACCCAGCCTCAAGAATACTACATCACTGTGTCCTAGAACACTTACCCCCACCTGTGATTTATCTACCGATGATCCATGATCACATGTCAGTATTTGGAGGCTGGATGCCTCTAAGTCGCCAGAGCCCAGCAAGCTCTTTGAAATGAAGTGCCAAAGAAGTGTACTAGTTTACAAGTCCTAGCTCTCAACAGTAACTAACTGAGTGACTTTGGCAGGTTATTTCATTTCTTCAGTCCTCAGCTTCCTCTTTTATTAATTGAAGACATTTAACTAAATGATGCAAAGAGTTCCTTCCAATTTTAAAGATCTAAAATTTTAATAACATATTCCCCCTTGGGGACTTTTCTTGATGAAAGCCACAATCTCGGCATGAGCGTGTTTGTACAGCACTCCATATGTCACCAGGGCTGTGTTGTTGTGTTATTGTCCCCTGCCTGATAAAACGCTCCCGTTAGAAGCACATTTCAGTAACAAACATCTTTCTATCTACCTATCCACCCATCCATCCACCTGTCCATTCATTCACAAGTCAGCAGTTTAATGCATTAAAAGAATATCGTAGGAGAAAGCATTGGATCGCAAGGTCAGTTTGAACCAGAAGGTCGGTGGTTCAAACCCACCAACTGCTGCTTGGAAACCCAATACAGGGTCGCTATGAGACAGAACTGACTCGATGACACTTAACAACAACATAGATACAGCTGGGAATAACACACACACACACACACACCCATGATTTCCTTGCCCCTAATTGTCCTGATATATTGCAGTGCAGTAAGTGCTCATGGGAGAAATGTTTAGAAAGCCTGAGGAAGACCACCTAGTTCCACTGGGAACACTAAGGTGGTCTTCCTGAAAGATACAGCATCTAGCTGAAACACAAAGGATGTGTAATGGCATACCAGCTATAAATGGGAAGGAAAGAGTGGTTCTGAGCCAAGGAAACAGCTTACTGGCAGGGTCTGGAGGGTGTCAGTGTGGGAGATGGGGATAAGATTCTTATGATTCAATAGTGTGTAACGGTTATCATGGCTAACTGCGACTGTCACAGCTGTGAAGGCAGACGTTTTGTAACCAAAAAGGGGGAAGTAGTTCATCTTACAGTCCAGGAACAGAGGACTCTAGTAGGTCCATCAAGGGAGAAGAGAACGAGTGGAATGTGGGATCCTATCCAGAGAAAGCGACACCAGAGATGGAGGCAGAGATGACAAGGAGAGAGGGAGCAGCTGATGACTCTAAATTCCTGGAAAGAGAAAGACTGAGTGCTGGCGGCCAGGAGGCAGGCTTGCACAATGTGCCCTTTGGCTGTTTAAATTATTATACATTCCTGAGTGGTTTTGTGTACACCACCCGCTCAAAAAAACAAAACAGAGGGAATAAAAACAAATACTGTTTCAGGGTGATATATAGAGGAGACAATTGAACAATGAATATAAAACTGATGTGCTCCCATGTAAACTCAATTCACTATCAAAACTTAAAAAACAAACAAAAGTTAACTGCTAGGGAGGGTGGAGTTAAGATTTTATTTCAGATCCTGCCTGTTTCAACCATTCTGTATTTTATACTCAACTGTCTCATCTATTACTTCTAAAACTCTCACACTAATCTGCATGGTTAGGAATAGTCCTAAGTATTCTGCAGACGAGGAAGCTAAGGCTCTAAAAATGATCTGCACTAAGATGCACAGAGAAGAATGAGGGTTTGTGTTTGCCACCAGTATTGATTCTATAGTTGTCTGTTAATACCGGATCATGCCACGTTCTTCCAAAGAACCTCTTAACAAAACATGTTTCGTATAAAGGTACTGAGTTTGTTCACATGGTAATATAATAGCTGTACAATAATAATCATCACCATTTGTTTTGAAATGCTCTTATGTAGTTATTAAGCAATGTAGAAAACCACCCACTTAAACATTAGCCCTACACAGCTCTTTACCATGGGTTGTGCCCACTCATAAATGCAGGGGAGGCATGGAATAAAATGGAGCCACAGACTCTACCTACTGAACACTACCTTTCAAATGATGACCCTCCCTACATTTTCCTTGAGACTTTTGAATAGTTAGCAACCAGTTGCTATCCAATCAACTCCAACTCATGGAGACCTCATGTGCTCCATTAGGTTTCCAATGACTGATTTGGGTATCCCATGCGAGTAAAGTTTTACTAACGATAATACAAAAAAGGTCTGCAATCATACATGGACACAGAACTTCCAGAGGTTCAAGCCAAATTCAGAAGAGGACGAGGCACGAGAGAGATCATTTCTGACATCAGTATGATCTTGGCTAAAAGCAGAAAATATCAGAAAAATGGTTACCTGTGCTTTATTTACCACACAAAGGCTTTCAATGCTATGGATCTTGACAAGCTTTATTTACCACACAAAGGCTTTCAATGCTGTGGATCTTGACAAGCTTTATTTACCACACAAAGGCTTTCAATGCTGTGGATCTTGACA
This sequence comes from Chrysochloris asiatica, assembly GCF_000296735.1. Taxonomy (NCBI): domain Eukaryota; kingdom Metazoa; phylum Chordata; class Mammalia; order Afrosoricida; family Chrysochloridae; genus Chrysochloris; species Chrysochloris asiatica. The sequence goes on along the minus strand of NW_006408808.1, from coordinate 419,682 downwards.
AGCTCTGGGCATCATTGCAAAGTATGAGTATTCTGGAACATTTAATTGTGCTCATGAGGAACCTGTACGTAGACCAAGAGGTGGTTGTGCAAACAGAACAAGGGAGCACCAAATGGTTTAAAATTAGGGAAGGTGTGTGCCTGGGTTGTATTCTTTCACTATAATTATTCAATCTTTATGTTGAACAAATAATCAGAGAAACTGGATTATATGAAGAAAAACGTGGTATCAGGATTGAAGGAAGACTCATTAACAACCTGTGATATGCTGATGATACATCCTTGCTTGCTGAAAGTGAAGAGGACTTAAAATACTTACTGATAAAGATCAAAGGCCACAGCCTTCAACTGAGGTTGCATCTCAGTATGAAGAAAACAAAAATCCTCACCACTGGATGAATAAACGACATCCACATGAAAGGAGGAGCTCTGGTAGTGTAGTGGTTACGAATCGGGCTGCGAACCTTAAGGTCAGCGGTTCGAAACTACCAGCCGCTCCGCGGGAGAAAGATGAGGCTTTCTACTCCCGTAAAGATTTACACCCTGGGAAACCCTGTACAGGGTCGCTATGGGTCGGAACTGACTCGACGGCACTTAACAACAACAACAACAACATGAAAGGAGAAAAGACTGAAATTGTCAATGATTTCATTTTCCTTGGCTCAACCATCAACACTCATGGAAGCAACAGTCAAGAAATCAAACGACATATCTCATTGGATAAATCTGCTGCACAAAACCTCTTTAAAGTGTTCAAGAGCAAAGATGTCAGTTTGAAACTAATGTGTGTGTGACCCAAGCCATGATATTTTCAGTAACTTCAAATGCATGTGAAAGTTGGACAGTGAATAAGGAAGACCATAGAAGAAATGATGCATTTGAATTCTGGTGTTGGAGGAGAATGTTGAAAGTACCACGGACTGCCAAAAGAACAAACATGTCTGTGTTGAGAGAAGTACAACCAGAGTGCTCCTTGGAAGCCAGGATGGCCAGACTTTGCCTCTTATACTTCAGACATCTTGGCAGGAATGACTAGTCACTGGAGATGGATAAAATGGAGGGTTGGAGAGAAAGAGGAAGACCTCCAGTGAGATACATTGGTACAATGACAGCATCAATTGTATCAAACGTAGCAATGATTGTGAGGTTGGCCCAGGACAAGGAAGTGTTTCATTCTGTGTGTATAGAGTTGCTGTGAGTCAGTATCAATTCAACGACACCTAACAACAACAGGAACAGAACACCAGATCTTTCTTCTGAGGTACCTCTGTATAAATTTGAACCACTAATCTTTCTTTTAGCAACAGACTGCATTAACTATTTGCAATACGTAGATAGAAACTCCTATATCCAGAATCCCATCCCTTAGCCTAGAGGTGGTTCCATGAACAACGTGAGCTCCTTGAGGAGAGAACTCAATCTGCAGTTCATCAATGAACCACCCAGAACATGCCTGTCAGATAACTGCAGGGACTTAGGTAACAGAAGAGCCTAAAAGTGGAATCACACAAACAGGATTTCAGTCTCCATGATTTTCTTCATGGAGTCTTTGGACACGTTATTTACCCTTTCTGAGTTTCTGTTCTTCTACCAGTAAACCAGAGAGTTGTAAGGGTTTAATCAGTCAGTGTGTGGACACAGACTAAGCCAGGAATAAATTCTCCATATATGGGAGAGAATATTAGGGTGGGGTGGGGATTGGGGGGAAATGGGCCAGTGCATGCCCTCAGTTTCTATAGTCCAGCAGTTTACCAGGTATTAGTGAAGTAGTCTTATGTGAAAATGTTGAATTCCAAGTGATATGCAAATGGATAATATGTAGAAAGATGTGCTCTTGAAAGGAGGGGTCTGGGAATTTGACAGTAAGGAGAATGAGGTGAGAGCTGAAAGGAGAGTAAGAATCAGCTAGACGGACATCCGGTAACTTAGTTTAATAGCTTCCATTTCCATCCTTTGAGGAAGAGCAGCTTAATTTTTCTTTTGGGGCGTTCCCCCTCTTTCTACCTCATCACCGTGACTTGCGTGGGAACCAAACTTTAGCCTTGCTCACAGGTACCCCAAGACTTTTATTAAAAGTTCAGAGTGACACCCTTCTTGCAGGCAATTTGTTGTAAGAATAGGACATGAGTCTGGAGAGGTTGGGGGCTATTTTTGGTATCATGTGGGAAGAGTGTAGAGTTCTGGTGTGGTGCTGTAGGATTGGCACTGGATTGCTAACCACAAGATGGGTGATTCGAACCTACCAGTCGCTTCTTAGAAACTCTACACAAGGTCACTCTGAGTTGGAACTGACTCGACAGCACTTAACAACAATAACAATGGAAGGAGCATATCCTCCTATTAAGGGAAAAGAAGAAACCAAAAAAAAGAGAGGGTGAACAAAAAGAGAAGCCCAGAACAGTAAAGGCCATGACTAAACTTCGGCAGTCCGGGCCAGAAGGGAGTCAAGAGCAGAAAGTGAGAACAAGGACTAGAGATAAACACACACTCACATTGGTTGAATTGTATCTCCAAAAGATATATTGAAGTCCTATGCCTCTGTGACTGTGTGTGTGAACTTGCTTGGAAATTGGGGCTTTGCAGAAATTATCAAGATTAAATGATGCCTCTACAAACCAAGAAATACCAAGGATTACCAGAAATGCCACAAGATGAAAGAGGCAAAGATGAATTCTTCCCTAGAGTCTCCAGAGAGCACATGGTCTGCTGATGTGCTGATTTTGGAGTCTAGCCTCTAGATCTCTGAAAATAAACATCTACTGTTTTAAGTCACCCAGTTTATGCTAGTTGGTTCAGTAGCCCTAGGACACTAACGCATATACCGAGTAACAACCATCTAAGTTAAAGCCCCTAAATCTGGTCATGCCTGAGCTAGAGGTGTACTCCAAGATTGTCAATTACATAAGTCAATAAATTCTCCTTTACATGCAAGTTTGAGTTGGGTGTCTGTCTTCTGTATTAAGAAACATTTCAGAGAAGAAACAACAGGTGTCAAGGAGGAGGCGCTACAGAAGGGAGCATTCTGAGTTCTAGCATCTGAAAGGCCTATGTATCTGGAAGTCAGAAAGCAAGGGAGAGCACAGAGCGAGCTACAAGACGCTTGAGATAAAAGACTGGACTTCTCATGACCATGGCTCCATGTGTGAGAAAGAATCAAGTGACGTGCCACATGTGTGTTCTTTAGTATCCTTCTGCTGTTTTGCAGATAAATCAGAAACATAAAACACACTGATTTGTTGTTTTGAAGTGTTGTTGAGTTGGTTCTGACCCATAGTGACCCTGTATACGGTTTCAAAGGAGCAGCTGGTGAGCTTGAACCGCCGACCTTGCAGTTCAAATGGCTTTGCAGTCTGGCGCATTAACCCACAGCAAAACTACACTGACCAAAGAGCTACAAATGGCCCCCTCTGGGACCAGGACTGAGGTTCAAGTATTCTGTACTCTAACAAAGTCCTGGGCTGTAGATTCAGGTCACTGGAATCATTTGGATAGATTTAATATCATTTCTTGATCAGATGAAATCTGGCTTTAAACTTAAATGGATTATCAGAGCTTAAGCGCATAATCACAGTGAAACAGAGGGAAGGGGGTCACTATGATTGAGCACAAATCTCCAAAAGTAGTGGCTTTTCAAAAAACAAAACAAAAAGCAAACCCCCCCCCACCCCTTGCTTTACAGTCTCAAATAAGCATGTCAACTAAGAATATGATATAAAAGATGTTAAACTGGTAAGCACTGGAGTGTGAACTACAAGGTCAGTGGTTTAAGACCCTATACAGGGTTGCTATGAGTCAGAACTGATTGAAGGGCTCTTAACAACAATAACAAAGAGGAGAAGAAGCCAATAAGACATGTGCGTAATATGCATTCAAAGGATATGATATCATATTGTATGGGTTTTTTTAAGGGCACAGTGTACATTTTCCTTTTCCCAATAACTGAAAATTGTCTGTTTCTCTCTCTCCTTGTCCCACTCTACACACTGCCTTTCTTTGTGTATAAGCCTCATCCTTTGCTACCAGAGGTCATTTTCATCACTGAAACTCAGCTGTTCCACATCCACAAGGTTGTAGTATGATTCTCTAAGCCCAGTGCCCAATTTCAACTATTGATGCCCATGCCATGTTGGTATGGTTATTTGTCATCAAATTGTCTCCAATTCACAGTGACAAAAGCTGTGTCTGGTCTTATTGGTACAAGGTCATTATTGTGACTTCTTCCAACACAATATTAGGACATATTCTATTGAGATCCACAGTGCTTTCATGGACTGATTTTTGGAAATAGATTACCAAGCCTTCTTCCTAGTCTTGCTAGTCTGTCTTAGTCTGGAAGTCCCACTGAAACTTGTTCTCCATGGTTTACTCTCCTGGTATCTGGAATACCAGCTAAAAGCTTTCAGCATTATATGAACATGCAAGTCACCACAATATAATCAAATGGCAAAAGGATGGTGATACCATTACCATAGTAGATAGATATCAAATGTTGTGAATATTACCCCTAGTGTACTGCTTGTTGTAGAGAAGATGGTCATGGACAAAGCCTTGTCCTATGAACTCAAAGTCAATCTTCCTACTCTCACCATCAGGAGGATCAAGGGAAGGACTCTGATAGGCCAGACCTGTGTTCCTCATTTTTCTCTCAACCAATCACAGTGAACAGCAAATGGAGGGTGTCCTCTGACTGGCGATGTCTTTGAGGAATATCTTTTCCACACTCACCAGAATCAAATTAAGTGGAGTGAAACAGGTCAACTTAAAAAAAAAAAAAAAAGATGCAAACACTAGTTTTCTACTGTATCTACTAGTGTTGCGCTGAGAGCACTAAAAGGCACAGTCCCCAAGCTGTAAAATGCTCAAAATCTGAGGGAATGAATTAACTTCAAAAAGTTTGTGAAAAAATCCCATCATCTTTTAATTTCATTTTTCCACGAATTTTTGAAGCTCCCTCGTAAGTCTACTGAGTGCACACTCTGCCAGCCAGGTACCTTGTTAAGCTCTGAGGATTTAGTAATGAACAATGCAGAAAAATCCCAGCTTTGTGAAACTTCCTTTCTAGAAAGGGGAAGCAGACAATAGTAGATTAGAGGTACTGGGAACAATATAGCAGGGAGGGAGGATTTAGGAAGGTGACAACTGAGCAAAGATCAGAAGGAACAAAGCCTAGTAGAAACATGCGAGAAGATCTTAGGCAGAGGGAACAGAAAAGACGTAAGTGAGGCTGAAGCAAACAGTGTGAGGAGGGCCCTGGGAGCAGAAGAGATGCTGTTATACAGCAATGGCCCGACTGTGAGTAAACTTTGGAAGCCTTTGGAGGGGTGCGAACACAAGAATGGCATCCACTAACAAGGATTTTGAAAAGATGACTCGGGCTACCACATTGTAGATATGGGAGACTGTGGCAGCTGGGGTCAAAGGAGTAGCAGAAGAAACAGTGAGAAGCTGCTATACTTTGAGAAGAGAGCCAATAACAACTACCGCTAAATATGGTGTCAAATATGAGAGGTGAAAAGAGTCAATGGTCACCCCAAGTTTTGTTGCAACGCCAACTGCCAGGGTAACAGGTTTCAAGAAATATCAAGAGTTTGTTTTAGATTTTTATACTCAAAAGCCATCCTGACTATCTGACTTGAGGTATTGAGTAGGCAGCTGACTAGGAGAGTCTGCAGTTCAGGAGACTGTATATGTTCAGATTGCGTTTTAGAGGTTATTATTGTCAAGTGCCTTCCAGTCAGCCTCAACTCATAGAGACCCTTTAGAGGGTTTTTAAGACTTTATATCAGGGGTGGGGAACTTTTTTTCTGCCCAAGTTTATAACATAATTCGTGGCCATACAGAATTATCAAATTAAAACTAAGCCAATTATATTTAGTCAAATATTTAATAAACTCACCTGTGAGTTAATCAGCTAGACTGGAAAATCAGTTTGAATTGCAAGGTCAGTGGTTTAAGCTCACTAGCCACTCCTTGAAAACCCTATACAGGATCGCTATGGGTTGGAACCGGCTCTACAGCACTTTACAACAACAACAACAATGTGACAGTTGGGGTCCTGGTGTGGCAGTATGGGATAGTGCACTGACCGGAGGTCAATTTGAACCACAAGGATGGTGGTTCAAATTCACCAGCCATTCCTCAGAAACACTATATAGGGCCGCTATGGGTTGAAGCTGACTTGATGGTAGAGTCCTTGAGGTTAATGAACCAGACTGCAAAGCCATTTGAACTGCAAAGTCAGCGGTTCAAGCTGACCAGCTGCTCGGAAACACTATACAGGGTTGCTGTGGGTCAGAACCGACTTGACGACCCTTAACAACAATAGCAATGTGATGGCTGCAGTTGCCTTGGCAGGGTCAGACCAAATGGTTTTGTGGGCTGCAGACACCTGTGGGCTGGGCTGTTCCTCACCCCTGCTTTAAGTCTTCATGGGGAAAGAAAGCCTCATCTTTCTCCTGAGAAGCACTGGCAGGCTCAAACCATGGACCTTGTGGTTCACAGTCCAGTGCTTATGTAACAGAGAGTAAATAACATTTTGGGCTCAATATTACAGAGTCACATAAAAACAAAATCTAATTTGGAGCGATTGCATAATTTGGATTCAATAAAATCAAGAATTTGAAGACCCACCTGACTAATTTTTGGTCCAACATTAGGTAACTGGCTTGTTGTTAAGTGTCATCAAGTCAGTTTTGACTCATAATGACCCTGCATAGGGTTTCTTAGGAGCGCCTGGTGAATTCAAACCACCAACCTTGCCAAATGACCTTGCTGTCTAGTGCTTATCCTACAGCGCCACTCAAAACTACAATAATATTCTTGGGGGAAATGTCTTTTACATTACCTTTAAAGGAAAGGACACTTTGGAAACGACTACGGAGTAAGTTCATAAAACTCAAATTTGAAATTTGTACATGAGAACTACAACATTATATGTGTGTATGTATGTGCGTGTTGCTGTAGAAAGCATGTTATTTATATATAAACAGCTCCTGACCTCAATTATCAAACTCCTGGTGTGGTTGGCAGTTCTAACCCACCAGGTGCTCCTTGGAAACCATGAACAGGGTTACTATGAATTGAGCCAACTCGACAGCACTTAACAACAACAAACCTCAACAATCATTTCCTGGGTTGGGTATTTTCAGAGTTACTAATTTAAACGTAAACATTTTCAAAAAGATCAGTTCACCCTAGGTTCATTCTCTCTCAGAAGTTCTTCCTTAATTACAAAACCTGCATAACCCATTTCCTTTGGTGTGCAAAAAGGTGTGTAATTAAACCATCAGCATAATACCTAGCTCCATGTAAAACCCGCACTTATGAACTTTAACTGCTGAATAAAAACTCCTATTACATGACCATTAAGTATTATGAATAAAGCAAGTCATGGTAGAACTTGATTAATTTTTATGCACTACAGATTGTGTCTAGAAGAAATTTGATTTTGGTGGGTCTTCCCCTAGGCAACCCCAGAGCCTTTAATGGCTTCACCTCAAGAAAGGTACATATGCTGCATGGGTGAAGGAAGCACATCTGACCTCAGTACTGAGCTCAGCCACTCATGGGGTGACTTTGTTCAGGGAAATAGCACAGATTTCACAGTAAGTAATGATCAGGGTAGTCAGCATTGGCATGAAAGGTACCAGGGACAAGGATGGGCAAAAAACACAGATGAGGATAGTTTCAAAACATGACACGGTTTTAGCTAACGCGCTTTAAAAAACATTCAGAAGTCTGATTTCTGCATGTGCTTAGTGTATGATACTCCCAGCAACAGAATAGAAATTTCTGGAAAAAAGTGGAATTAGCTGAGCCTTTGTAAACATGTTATGTTGACAACCTGATTTGAAAGAGCCACCCAAAGAAGATTTTTAATTGTTGTTTTTGTTATTGTTTTTGTTCTTAAAGATATGAGTCCCGTGACAGTCAGGGAAACAGACACCTCTAATTATCTGGTAAGGCGCTCTAAATCCATTTGCACTTGGATAACATGTGAAGGTTTTAAATGAAGGTATTTTTTTTCCTACAGTCTTCTTGCTTCTCCTTGTTGCTTTAAGTGGAAGAGAGACTTCACCCACAGAAGTCAAAAGAATACCTAAACAGGTTTGTAAACATGTAGCAGACACAGTCATGTGAAAGCAAGAACAAGAGTTAGGGCCTGACGATGAACTATTTTATTTGAAATTAAATAATATTCCTTTGTGCCTCAGAGTCGGAGAGTTGGTGATGCTTGGCTTACACTTTGGTAGGGAAAGTGAAAGGTGATGAAGGGCATCTCCAAACCTCAACAGAATGGATTCTTTTAGCCTCTGAGAAAGGGAGCAAGATTTAAGAGCAGTGTTTCCAGCTGAAAAGAAATGAATTTGACAACGAGGTAGACTGGGAATGAGAAGGCAAGATGACTACTTGAGTTGTAGAAGTATCCAGCACAATGCCTCTGCTGTGATGGATGACCAATGAAAAAACAGTTGTCATCAAGTTGACTTCAACTCATGGTGACCCCATGTGTGTCAGAGCAGAATCGTGTGCCATACGATTTTCAGTGATTGATATTTCACAGGGAGATTGCTAGGCCTTTCTTCCATGGTGCTTCTGTGGGGGGACTCGGACCTCCAACTTTTCAATTAACAGCTAAGTGTGTTAAACTTTTGTACCACCCATGGACTCCAGGAGAGCTGACAGAGACCCCAAATAAGTTTAGAAAGATTCTAAAATTGAAGGTACCTAATTTAGGTTCTCCAGCATGTAAGCCAATGACCAAGAAGATCACATACAAAAAGGACTGACCAAAAGATAACCAAGAAAGGTGTCTAGGTAGATGCCCTGAGATAAGTCTTGACAATCCTTTGTATTTAAAGAGGTAGCAGAAAGTTGCTACAGGTCCTCAGGACTGGGCAGAAACTAAGAGGAAACAGGGATGCAGTGCTGAAACTCAGGGTGGGGAGGAGATAGCCTAGGTATAGGCAGAGCACACTCAGCAGAACATCCCTTCCCCACTCTTCTTCAACATCCTAAGATCTAGAGAATCCATCTAAAGGAGATTGCACTCAGAAAAGAACAATGTCAAATGTGGAAGAGCAAGCAAATTCCTTGGGGTCAGGGTCACCTGTTAGAGGGCTGGAAAACATGATACATTCAAGCCTGTATTGTAATGCTAGAGGGTCAAACACCCTTCTCTCTTTCCCCAGGACCTGGACGTTAATGTCTCTGCAAAGTCCACTTTACCAGGCAAGTTAACTGATAAATTTAAGGGTGCATGGATTTAGATAGAACAAAGAACCTCAAAATCACAATTGCTAAAAAAGATAGCTAACTTTATACATTTGACAGAACATTACTAGAGGAAGTGGTATAGCAAAAAAAAAAAAGGAAAAACAAATCCCAGAGAATATTATATTGGGAAAATAAAGGTAAGTAAAAAACATAATATGGCATACTTTTGTCTATGAAAGAACAAAAACAATATACATAATAATCTACGACATAATAATCTTGATGGCAGACTAGGCAGAAAGTCTGTGCAGACCTCTGCCAGTAATACCACAGAATACCTGACGAAATAGCTTCAAAGGACGTTCCCAGAAATCTGAACTTCATATAAAGGGATAAACAGGAGAATCGAAGGCTTACTGTGAATGGGATTGAAAAAGAAGCAAGAAAGGTGGTGGCTTCTGATTTAACGCAGAGGCCAGTAAGTCCTGGCACAGACTTTTTTGAATGGGAAGGAACGGATAAAAGGTCAAGAGAGCACTCCCATCACAGAGTCTGACAGATTGACAGAGAAAAAGTTGCCAGCATTTCTTTTTCATTCTCTTCTTTTCCTCTGTCCTCCTCCACTCTGGGGACCAGAGGGGATACCAGAGAGAGTGGACACCCCCCTCCCCCCCAGGGAAGGTTCTACTACGCAATCACAAGGATCTTCACAGCAAGGATCACTAGGTACAGAATCGATGGAGGAGGAAGAGTCAACAACAAAGGCTTTAAACAGGAGTATCTTCCAAAACAGGTCTGGCCAGCCCTGGGCTGGTTCTCACTTAGGGAAACACCTGAATAGGCTTGAGGGGAGGTGACAGAAACAAAAAGAGAGAGAGAGACTAGAAACAAAACCTTCAGTTACAGTATAAGGTACAATGGGATCATTTTGAAATTTCTCAGGTAGTTTTGAAACAAAGAGGCCAAAAAGGGGTGCTGAATTATTACTAATACTTTCTTACGGGGTTTTTTGTGTGTGGCAATTTTGGACTTTAGTGTGCAGTCCTAGAACAGGAAGAATCACAGAAAACCACAGAGGAGATATTTGAAATACTGCTGGAAGAAAATTCTCCTAACACCCTGAAAGACGAGAAGATAAACATTCAAGAAGCTGAAAGAACCTGAAGGAAAATCACTAAGACATATCAAACTCTTCAAAATCAAAGACAAAAAGAGAATCCTGTAAGCAGCTAGGACAAAGAGAAATGTTACCTATAAAGGCAAGCCAAAAAGATTAAGCTGTGACCTCTCAGCAGAAACCATGCAGGCAAGAAAACATATATACATAATACCCTAAAAAAAAAAAAAAAAACCAACCAAGAGAAGAGGAAAAATAAAAAACGTCAAGCAAATATGATGGTGTAATCAAAACATTCCA
>NW_006408808.1:405716-408950 GCF_000296735.1 Chrysochloris asiatica | reverse complement strand
ATTAAGCTGTGACCTCTCAGCAGAAACCATGCAGGCAAGATGGGAGCTATACATAAAACCCTAAAAAAAAAAAAAAATGCCAACCAAGAGTCATTTACCTAGCAAAGTTGTCAAGCAAATATGATGGTGTAATCAAAACATTCCAGGATAAAAAGTAGATTAGGGACTTTGTAAAAGCCAAGCCAGTGTTTCAAAACATCCTAAAGGAGTTCTTTGGACTGAATACTAACAAGAGCAGATAACAACCAGAGATTGACATTCTTGACAACACCACTTGGAACTCAGTCAAGACATGGAAGAGTCCAGAGCAGAACCAAACAACAAGAATGGAATCAGATGATCTGAGAGCCTTTGTAGAGTATAGGATCTTAGGTGGAATCCTTTGTCCCATCCAGAAGCTTCTGAGGTGGGACACTTGAAAGGATATGCAGACCAACCCTGAGAGGCTAGAGGAACAGAAGATACTTCTTGAAAGAACTACCAGCAGAAAAAATAAAAAGCAGAATGTTTGGCTATTATAAAAACAAGTAAGCTGTTCACCTGGGGCCCATCAAGGCAAGACAAGTCAGTCTCTAAGGACAAACCCACTTCCATGACTGAAACTCAAATGGAACACACAAGCAGGCTTGTAAACTCACTGGTGATCACACTGGTCTACTTAGAGTGGAAGTGGGGGAAAGACAGTAATGAACACATGCTCTGAGTCTGGCCATGTGCCATAGACTCCTATCGACTTTGAGATGAGAGAGAGAAGAGGAAGGGCTGGTTGGTCCAAAGTTTATGGAGACTTTGGAACTCCTGAGTCCATGGACACTGAACTAGCCACTGGGCAATAGAGTGAAGTAGATAGCTAATATGAAGTGGGGGGAGATGTGCAAGAACACCCAAACTTGCAGGTCAAATGGGTAATTTGACCTAGCTTGGATGGCTTGCTGATCAGAACTCGACTAGAGGATGATAAAGAAGTTTGATTCAGGAAGCAAGTGTAAATTGCTACAATGTGATGAACTTGATCTTTGCTTGTGGATGAAGTTGTTCAAAATACCAACTGAGAGGAAAGGGGTCTTCACATAAAGGGTCAAGCCTATCGTCTCAGTACACAGGGTTGATAGGGATGGGCAACTTAAATATTGGCTACCTAAAATAGGGGGGCTATACAGACATGAAGTGGCTGGCTTACAAGTTTTCAAAAGTGAACGTAGGTTTAGTGGGGATGGTTGAATCCCCACTGAATAGTTTTCATCTTGTCTAGATGAGTCTGGTGAAAGGGGATGTGGATAGGATTATTTTGATTAATTGTTTTCAGTAATTGTTACCATGACTAATTGTGATTCTCACCACTGTAAAGGTAGAAGATATGTAACAAAAAGTGGGGAGTAGTTCATACAGTAAATAGTACTTCATACTGTATACAGACCAGGAACAGAGGAGCTGAGGACAATCAAGAGAGAAGAGCATGAGTGGAGCGTGGAATCGTAACCAGAGTAGCAGCGACACCACAGACAGAGGTAGCGCTGATAACATGGAGAGATACAGCAACTGAGGACTCTAGACCCATGAGGACTCCAGACTGTGTGCCGGTGGGCAGGAGACTGGCTTGAAAAACATGCCTTTTTGTTATTTAAATGAATATATATTCCGTGTGTTTTTGTGTACATAAAAAAAAAAAAAGGTGGGTGGGGGAGGGAATAAAGATGAATTCTGTTAAGCAATGGTGCATGGAGGGGATTGTAATCATGACAAAGGAACAACATATGATTAAGTGAAAAACTGATGTTCTGCCATGTAAAGTATCACTCAATTCACAATCAAATCTTTAAAATAATAGCAGTAAATAATCTAGTACAAAGTTATAGACGGTAATAACCTGCAAGTATTGAGGTGTGGACTCGGAGTATAAGAAGAAGAGATAAGTTTATTAGTAGTCTTAAAGAGTGTATATTGATTTTTTAAGTTTAAGAAATACATGCTGTTTTTGTTGAGTGCCACTAAGTCAGTTCTGACCCATAACAACTCTGTACAGGGTTTCCAAGGAGTGGCTGGTGAGATTTAACCAACGATGTCATTGTTCAAACTGATTGATGCAGCCCAGTGTATTAACCCACAGCGCCACGCCAGGACTCCAAGAAATATATAAAGAAACGTAATAATCAAATGGATCTTAATAATTAAGGGAAATATCAATAATGGAAATGCTCAGCAAAACTTTCAAGAAATGAGAAAACCACACAGAAAATAGGAAACATCATAACAAAAGTCTTAATAAAATGATTTACAGTAAATATAAGTGCATGTTAAACTCAAAATTCCAAAGACAGACCCTCTGATGCTTGCTACAAGCAACATGTTGTTTTTTTGGGTTTTGTTGTTTTTGTTTTTACAAGAAACACTTAAAAGGATTCAGAGCTTGAAAAATCAGGAAAGTAATAAGAAGAAAGACTATGAAGAAATGCCTCAGAAAACAAAACAAAACTGTGTTGCTATTCAACAGAAAACATAAATAAATAAAAGCACTTTGTGGGGAGGGGGAGAATCACAAGAGATAAAGAAGCAAGTTAAAAACCTGACCTACAAAATAAGAGCTAACGAATATATAATAATAAATACCTAATGTGCACCTAATAATATAGCCCCAAAACATAACGACAACTGAAGTCCTGGCATAGTGTTGTAGGATAAACACTGGACTGCAAACTGTAAGGTTATCAGTTCAAACTCACCAGCCACTCCTCAGAAACACTACACAGGGTCATTATGAATCAGAACTGACTCGACAGTACTTAACAACAGAACAGCAGTGCTACAGAGAGCAATATATTTTTTTAATGTTGTAGATGAAAGTTTAAACATATTCCTGTAGTACATATTTGATCAATCAGAAAAAAATATCAGCACAAGTATGGATCATAAAAAAATGATTAATAGGCTTAAGTTGAAGGAGATAAATGTATATAATGAGAACTGTATTATCAAAAACAAAAAATTTACATTATTTTAGTGGCACATGGAGCATTCCCCAAATTATTCATTTACTAATGCACAAGGATCCTGGTATGGCACTACAGGATAAAACAATGTCTGCAGTTCCAATTCACCATTTGCTCCTTGGAACCCCTGTACAGGGTTGCTTTGAGTTGGAACTGACTCGATGGTACTTAACAACAACAATTCACAAAATAAGCTTTAAAAATGCAAAAATCAGTATTGTGCAAAATATCTTCTGCTATTTATATA
>NW_006408808.1:399445-404961 GCF_000296735.1 Chrysochloris asiatica | reverse complement strand
CAGGAGGCACTCTTTCATCTATGCCAAGAAATTTGGAAGACAGCTATCTGTCTAACTGACTGGAAGAGATTCGTATTTGTGTCCTTTCCAAAGAGAGGTGACTCAATGGAATGCTGAAATCATCTAACAATCTCTTTGATGTCCCATGTGAGTAAAGTTTTACTAAAGGTAACACAGAAATGGCTGCAAGCATACATTGACAGAGAACTTCCAGAGATTCAAGTTGGATTCAGAAAAGGCCATGGAACGAGGGATAGCTATCATTGCTGATGTTTGAAGGATCTTGGCTGAAAACAGAGAGTATCAGAAAAATTTTTATTTGTGTTTTCTTGACTATGCAAAGGCTTTCTATTGTGTGGATCATAACAAGCTATGGACAATGTTGTGAAGTATGAGTATTCCAGAACAGATTCTGCTCATGAGGAATCTGCACATGGACCAAGAGGCAGTTGTTTGAACAGAACATGGGAACACTGGATGATTTAAAATTTAAAAAGGTGCACTACAGGGTTGGATTCTTTCACCATACTTATTCAGCCTGTATGCTGAGCAAATCATCCAAGAAGCTGGGTTCTATGAAGAAAAATGTGACATCAGGATTGGAGGAAGACTCATTAACAATCTGCAATATGCAGATGATACAACCTTGCTTGATGAAAGTGAAGAGGACTTAAAATATTTACTGATGCAGATTAAAGACCACAGCCTTCGTCATGGATTGCATCTCAATATAAAGAAAACAAAAATCCTCACAAATGGATCAATAAACAGCATTCTTATCAATGGAGAAAAGACTGACGTTGTCAAGGACTTCATTCTTCTTGGATCAACTATCAACACTCACAGAAGGAGCAGTCAAGAAATCAAATGACATATTGCATTAAGCAAATTTTCTGCACTAGACCTTTTGAAAGTGTTGAAAAGCAAAGATGTCAGCTTGAGGACTAAGGTGCGCCTGACCCAAGCCATGGTAATTTCAATAACCTCATATGCATTCAAAAGCTGGACAGTGATTAAGGAAGACCATAGAAGAATAGATGCTTTTGAGTTATGGTGTTGGAGGAGAATATTGGAAGTGCCATGGGCTGCCCATAGAACCAACAGATCTATGTTGGAAGAAGTGTAGCCAGAGGGCAGGATGGCCCTTGGAGGGCAGGATGGCCAAACATCGTCTCTCATACTTTGGACATATTGTCAGGAGGGTCCAGTTGCTGGAGAAGAATATCATGTGTGGTAAGATGGAGAGTCAGAGAAAAAGAGAAAGACCCCCAGTGAGATGGATTGGCCAAGTGGCAGCATCAATGGGCTGAAGTGTGGCAACAATAGTGAGGTTGGCCCAGGATTAGGCAGTATTTCATTCTCCTGTGCATAAGTTCGCTATGAGTCAGCACCGACTCGATGGCACCTAACAACCCAAGGCAATTTGCAGATATAATCCAATCCCAATCCATATTTCAATGTCATTCTTTACAGATGGAAAAACCTGATTACTAACTTTATATGGAAATGAAAGAGATACACAAAGCAATACTTAAGAAAAACAACAAAATTCAAGTCTGTTCACTTACTGATCTGAAAATCTTCTACAAAGTCACAGTGTTCAAAACAGCCTGGTACTGATACTCCCAAAGATATATAGATCAATGGAACAGAAGTACATTCATCCTTTATGACAAAGGGTCAAAACATTAAATGGGGGAAGAGACAGTCTCTTCAACAAATGATTCTGACAAAACTGGAAAACTGAAACAAGACTCATTTCTTACATCATATACAAAACCAAATCCAAACTTTACGTTTAGGATTGAAGACCTCAATGTAAAACCCAGACCTATAAAGATCATCAATGAAAAAGTCGGGACAAGCTTTGGGGCTCTAATACATACAATACACTGAAAACAAACAAGCAGCAGATGACAAAAATAGATAACTAGAACCTCCTAAAAATTACACATTTATGTGCATCAAAAGTTTTCATCAAAATAGTAGAAGAGGGCCCAGAGACTTGGAAAATTGTTTTGCAATGACATATCCATCAAGGACTAATATCTATAATTTCTACAAAAGCAAAACACCTCTGCTAGTAAAAAGACAAATAACCCAATTTAAAAATGGTCAGAGGACATGAACAGACACTTCCCCAAAGAAGACATTAAGTTGGCCAACAAACATATGAAGAAATGCTCATGAGATTTAGTCATTAAAGAGATAGAAATCAAGCAACAATGAGATAGCATCTCACCCTCGCATTAGTAGCAAAGTTCAACAAAACAGAAAGCAACAAAGGTGCTGAGGGTGTGGAGACACTGGGATCCACCTACATTGCTGGTGGGACTGTAAAGTGGTCCAAGTATTGTGAATAGCAGCATGGTGCTTCCTCAAAAAGTTGGAAGCAACAACACTGTAAACCCAGCAATCCCTCTATTTAGTATATATGTCCAAGAAATCTGAGCCATGACATGCAGAGATATATGCACACCCATGTTCATTGCCGCACAAGTCATGATAGCAGAAAGATGGAGACAGCCTAAAATGCCCATCAGTGGAAGAATGGATAAACAAACTCTGGTACATACATACAGTGGAAATCTATGGAATGATGATGATGAATCTGTGAAACACCTTGTAACCTGATGTACTTTATGCTGAATGAAATTAGTCAATCACAAAAGGATAAGTTTTGTATGAAACTAATATGGTAAAAACTCAGTAAAAGTTTTTCATGCTGAAAGAAACATTATTTGATGGTTACCAGAAGAAATGTGAGGAAAGGGAGAATAATTCACTGGCTATAAGGTTGTTGTTGTTGTTAAGTGCCGCCGAGTTGTTTCTGACCCATAGTGACCCTGTATAGTGTTTCCAAGGAGCAGCTGGTGAGTCTGAACTGCCAACCTTGCAGTTCAAAGGGCTTTGCAGTTTGGCACATTGATCCACAGCTCCACATCAGGACTCCATTAATTTGAGTGATGGGGAGGGCAATATACAGGAAAAGGGAGTTTGGCAAAAGAATGATGAAACAGGTGAATATGAAGGGAGAAACGCAAGGGTTAAAGGGAATACAAGTATAAATACTGTTATATCTACAACCCTGGAACAACAACGTTTTATGAGTAGATAAATGGACAATTACACAGGCTAAAAGGGTACTGGAAGGTTAATGGGAGTATACCCACATGTATGCTAGAGTTTGAGAGAGGATATTTGTACATGGGTATTTACCTTTGCTGAAAACACATATGAATGTAGTGAAATACAGAAGGGGCAAAATGATGAAAACTTTTTGGATATTGCCAAACAATGTGGTGCTGGGCCTGGGGTCTCAGGACAATAGCTTCAGGGGACACCATGGTCCACTGGCATAGCATAGTCCACACAAACAATGCTCTACACCCTACTTTGGTGAGTCCCAACTAGGATCTTAAAAGCTCATGAGCTACCATCTAAGGTGTAACTATTGGTCTCTCCATATGTGGAAGAAAGAGAAAAATCAAAATTGAATATGCTTGGAATCAACTAGTCCAGTGGACCAGTGGACCATGTGAACATGTCTCCACTCCTCCGAGACCCAAAGGACTAGATGGTACCTGGCGACCACTACCAACTGCTCTGAAATGGCATCATTTGGATAGAGTGGGAGGCAATGGAGAGCAAAACTTAAAATTATAAAAAAAATGATCTGGCTTACTGGTCAGACAGAGGTCTAGCATGGAACTCACGTTTGTGGTCCAATTTTCAGCGAAGTAGTAGATAGTATTTAGCTGGGACAACAACACTAGTAAGGTATGGTCAATCACTCAAGAGCAAAAGGATAACATTTGCCCAAGGAAAAATTGACAAGGATGAGAAGGAGGGTAGCATAGAGATAGAAACCACATGGAGTTCAGTTCTGACTCATAGCAATCCTGTATAGGGTTTCCAAGGAATGACTGGTGAGCTTGAACTGCTGACCTTGCAGTTCAAACTGACGTTGCAGTCTAATGAGAACCTATAAGAACCTATAAAGGAGCACCAATAAGGCTAAGTTTGATTTCATGTCAGAAACCAGACAGACAAGAAGGCAATAAGATGGCATATACAAAATTCTGAATGGAAAATATCACAAATCCAGAATTATATACCCAGAAAAATTGTCCTTCAAATTTGATGGTAAAATTAGGACATTTCCAGATAAAAATTAAAGGAATTTGTAAAAACCAGACCCAAACGCAGTGAATCATTTCATATGTGTCTTCTAGTCAAACCTTTATAACTTCTACCAAGTGACTTTTTCCTCATCAGTCTGCATAAAAGAAGGAGGTATAAGTTTCTGATAGGATTATGTTATTCCAATGTGAGTGATTATTAACAGGGTTAATTGTGATTGTTTAAAAAAAATTGAGGAATTTGATTTATTTTGCCATCATTTGGGACATAAAATGAACTATGTTAGTGCTGTGAGTGGGCTGTGTGCTCTGCTCTATTGCTTGACTAAACAAGTTCGCCACTGTCTGACCTCCAGTTCTGGGGAGTCAAGCCAGCAGCCTGACCTGATTTTCCAGCTTGTATAGGCTTGTGAGTCAGTAGTCCGATTCTGCATGAGTGAGGAGAATTCTCTTGACTGACATTTGAACTGTAGATTTGGGACTTGAACACATCCTCAACCATATGAGCCGTTGGTGACCTGTGAGTTTGGTGCTATAGTGCAATTAATGCAGAACCCTAGGACATGGGGGATAATTCCAAGGGCATAAGAAGTGGTTCACATTAGGGATTGTTGTTGTTGTTAAGTGCCATTGAGTCGGTTCCCACTCATAGTGATCCTGTATAGGGTTTCCAAGGAGTGACAGATTGATTTGAATAGCTGACCATGTAATTAGCAGTCCAGTGCTTAACCTGCAGTACCACACAAAGTATTACAGAGTTGTATATTCCATTAAAAAGTCGGACATTTGGTATGTTTTTAACTTCACTTCATGGGGACCAACCTTGTGGTGATCCTTCTAGAAGAAATTACTGTTGCACAAACCAAACTTAACAAATATATACCAGAATTAGTATCAACAACAGCAGTCAATGACCTGAGACTAACATACAAGACAACAACACCCAGAAATCAGCCCAGATATAGAAGTATCCAAAGTAAAACAAACCTACAAGACTGAAAATAGGGAGCCAGATAAAAGGAGACAATGGCAAAGTAAAAAGAGAAAACAGTTTAGTCACATAATTTCTCAAGAGAGAGAAAATCAACTCAGTTTCAAGATAAACAGACAGTTTTAAACTTCAGGAGAAATTAATAAATTGTAGGGTATCCGGAAAAAATTAATCAACCTGGCGCAGTCGGTTCCTGCTCATAGTGACCCTGCACAGGATTTCCGAGGCTGTGAATCTTTGTGGGAGCAGAGGGCCTAGTCTTTCTCCCACAGAACAGCTGGTGGTTTTGAGCTGCTGGCCTTGGGTTTGGCAACCCGATTTGTAACCAGGATGCTACAAGCAGGCAGCTCGAAATAGACACACCCAGCCCTGAACTGTTTATT
>NW_006408808.1:382895-383411 GCF_000296735.1 Chrysochloris asiatica | reverse complement strand
AAAATGGCAAGAAAATCTACAAACAAAATGAACGCAGTCAGAAAATTATGTGAAACAAATCAGCAGTGCCACAAAAAACACAAAGTCAAAAGACAGGAGCCAGTTTATACCTATAGATAACTACACAGCATGTAAATGTATTAAACGTACCAGTGAAGAGTCAGAGAGTGGTAAAATAAATAAGAAAACAATTCCAATCAATATGTTATCTACAAGACACACTTAGACCCAAAGACCACAACAGACAACAACAACAAAAAATCAAAGGAAAGCAAAAAATAGTGCTGAGCTAATGACAATTCACCACTCATCTGCCATTTGTCATACTGTGGAGGCTTGTGTGTTGTTGTGGTGCTGCAAGTCATGCTACTGCTCTTTTCAATAGCAGCAGGGTTATCCAGAGTGGACTGGTTTCAGCGGAGCTGAGACTTAAGACAGACTAGGAAGAAGGAGAGGTGGGCTACTTCGGACTGGTTAGTCACTGTAAACCTTATAAATAGCAGCATAGCACTGTCA
>NW_006408808.1:366304-382369 GCF_000296735.1 Chrysochloris asiatica | reverse complement strand
GCTGACCACTAGGGGGCAGGCTTGTAGAGTATAGCCTTTGTTTGGTTGATGATGCATGGAGGGGATTGTAACCATGGCAATGAAACGATATATACGATAGGATGAATGTAAAACTAATGTTCTCCCATGTAAACTATCATCTAATTCACAATAAAACATTAAAAAATGATTTAAAAAACAAAGATTTAAACCCTCACACACAAAAAAAGAAAAAAACAGGCTTTTAAGGAAGCAAAAGCGAAATAACAACTACAATCAGACAGTATAGAAAGAAAAGATCACAACAGATTTCAGAAAAGTGTCTGAAACTTGCTCTTGAACATACAAAGCTAAAGCAAATTAAGACGTGATGAACTATAAGTGCTGAAAAGAATATTTCTAAGGTTAGTTCATGAAAACAAAGCAAAGTATTAAAATGAAATGTGCTTAGAAACACATACAACAAAAAGGAAGGATTATGCTTAGCACTTCTTAAATGGAAAGAACTGAAGAAAAAATTTAAGCCTCAATTTGCAACATGAGGGAATTGAGGGGCAAAGTATTGAATAACTTAGGAAGCAGAGAAACAAGATGGAAGGAATACACAAAAATTACTGTACCAAGATGTGATTAATGTTCAACCATTTAAAGAGGTAGCAGATGATAAAGAACTGATGGTTTTAATAGAAGAATTCCAAGTTGCACTGAAGACATTGGCAAAAAAACAAGGCTCCATGGCATACCAACTAAATGTTCACATATCTATGGCAAGAAATTTGGAAGACAGACAACTGGAAGAAATCTATATTTTTGTCCATTGAAAGGTGACCCAACAGATATCAGAAATTATCATACATTAGCATTAATCATACATGCAAGTAAAATTTAGCTGAAGATAATTAAAAAATGGACTCAGCAGTACCACACACTGTCAGAAATTCAAGTCAGATTTAGAAGAGGACATGGAATGAGGGATGCCATTGCCGATGGTCATATGGATCTTGGCTAAAAGGAGAGAATACCAAAAAGATATTTAATTATTTTATTGACTATACAAAGGTATGTGGGTCATAACACATTATTGTGGAGAATGGGAAATTTGGAACAATTAATGTTGTTCATAAAGAATATGTACATAGACCAAGAGACAGTTGTTAGAACAAAATAAGGAGACACTGAGAGGTTAAAAATCAAGAAAAGTGTGTGTCTGGGTTCTATCCTTTCACCACGCATACTCAGCCTGTTAGCTCAGCCAATAATCTGCAAAGTTGGGTTATATAAAGAAGAATGTAGCATCAAGATTGGAGGAGCACTCATTGTCAACTTCGAATACATAGATTAAACATGCTTGTGTGCTGAAAGTCCAGAGGACTTGCTTACTGATAATCAAAGACTGCAGCCTTCAGTATGGATTACACCTCGATGTTAAAGAAACAAAGATCCTCACAATAACTGATGATATCACAGACTGCCCAAAGAACGAAAAAATTCTGTTTTCCAAGAAGTCAGGCCATATTGCTCCTTAAATGCGACAATGGTTGAGACTTCATTTAATTTACTTTCCAGAGGGACCAGTCCCTGGAGAAGGACCTTATGCTTGATAAACTGAAGGGTCAGCGAAAAAGAGGAAGATCTTCAATGAGATGGACTGAGACAGTAGCAGCAACAATTGACTGAAACACACCACTACAATGAGGAGGGTGCAGAACCAGGCCGTGTTCTGTTCAGTTATACCTAGGGTCATTGGTATGCAGTGGTACTTACTGGACATAACCTAACAACAAGAGGCACAATGACATTTTAGTAGAATGATATAAGGGTTTTGCCAAAAACCAGCACACTTCGTAAGCTGTAACAAACATGAAGGTACTACGATATTCCTTGTTGGTTTTACCGGCCATCTAGTCGGCCCTTGAGCCATGGTGACTGCATTTATAACAAAAGAATGAAATGTAGCTTGGTTCTATGCTATTTCCACGATTGGTTGCAGAGTCATAGTGTTTACAATCCAAAGGATTTTCATTGGCTGATTTTTGGAAGTAGATCACCAGATCTTTATTCCTAGTTGTTGTTGTTGTTAAGTGCCATTGAGTCAGTTCTGACCCATAGCGACCCTGTATAGAGATTCTGAGGAGCCACTGGTGAGCTTGAACCGCTGACCTTGCAGTCCTACATGGCAGCTAAAAACAACTACTACAACTCGTTATGGTTGTAGCCACTCTTCAAAATGACATGGCTTTATGGAGGGGATTGTAACCACGGCAATGAGAGACGATATACGATAGAATGAATGTAAAACTAATGCTCTCCCATGTAAACTATCACATAATTCACACACACACACAAAAAATTACATGGCTGGTCTGGTAACAGTATCACATCTTAGTTACTCGAGTTATGAAATCTTCGGTGTTAGTCCTACCTTACAACTTGGTTTCTCAAGGAGGAGCTAATCCAAAGTAAAAGTCAATAAATATTTGAGCATTTTGAGATTTCAAACTTATTGTGAAAGCCAAGCTCGTCCACGAGAATGGAAAAGATGTGCAGAACCTAAGCCCTCAGCGGTACCCAGTCTTGCCACACCCATGGGCGATATCCCTAAATGATCAAAACCACCAGCAGCAGACATTAATTACTCACTCCCTGGCAGGTGGAGACACAATCTGTTTGCAAGCCCAGTTCCCAAGTTTAATATCCTTAGCCGTATTCATGCCACTGGGTTGCCAATCAGTCCATTCACAATAGCCCGGAAAACATACTTTTCACATCAGGGGATCAACACCAGGAGGAAAGTGCACAGCTTGACCCAAGTCTCTTGACCTAGTCTAACTTGAATTAATGTAATGGAAAACAAAACTGCTCTTGTGCTAACTAAGCAACTGACTTCCATGCACAATATTTGTTTTGGGCCTGAGAATGAAGTTGGAGTTTGAAAAAGAGAAAATCAAATAAATCAGGTTCTTGCCTTTTTTTCTGGCTCAGGTGAATCAGAGGGGCCTTATTCCTTTGTGGATGCTCTTTGTGTGGGACACAATCCTCTTAGCTGGTGGGAAGGATGCTTGTGTTTTAAAAGGACTCAACCTTTACGGGGAGGGGCTGGGAACTATGGAAGACCATTTTCTCCCTCTCCTGTCATTAGTACGAGTTCATAAAATGGGAACATAACCTCCTGGTATGGTGTTGTAGGATGAACACTGGCCTGCATGCCACAAGCTTGGCAGTTCACACCCACCAGTCGCTCCTTGGAAACCCTATATAGGGTCATTATGAGTTGGAACTGACTTCCCAGCACTTTAACAATAAGAATCCTGACGTACTGGGTGGAAACTGCTGCCTTCATTCTGTTCCTCTTCACCTTCTTTCTATAAACAGAAAGGGAGCCTGTTTGGTTCTGTGGCCTAAGCTTTGGGCTGCTAACCACACGGTCAGTTGTTCAAACCCACCAGCCATTTCATGGGTGAAAGATAAGGTTGTCTGGTCCCATAAAGATATGCAGTCTCAGAAACCAGATATAAAGTTTCTATGAATTAGAACGAACTTGGTGGCAGGGGTTTATTTTATGGGTTATATGAGGAATGCTGACATTCTGGTGTAGTGCTATAGGTTGATGTGCTGGACTGCAAAATCAGTTTGAATCGCAAAGTCGGCAGTTCAAGGACACCAGTCGTTCCTTGGAAACCCTATACAGGGTTGTTATGAGTCAGATGGCGCTTAACAACAACAAGTGTGATAAGTCAACTGCAGCCTGTTATCCATTGGACCACAGGCCTTCACTGGACAGTGCTAATGTCGTAGACATTTTGCTCACAGCCGCACTTGTTTTGGGTGTTCTCAGTAACCTCACTGAGAGTAAGGTTGTTGTTGTTGTTAAGTGCCATTGAGTTGTGTCTGATTCATAGTGCCCCTGTATAGACAGAGTTTCTGAGGAGCAACTGGTGACTTTGAACCGCCCACCTTGTGGTTCAAGCCAAACTTGAGGTCGAGTGTTGATCCTACCACGCTTCAACAGAACTCAAGAGTTAGGTAGCCTCAGTGAAACTCAAAATGGTTACTGCAGTCCTCAGCATTTCCACGTAACAAGACCCGATTCTTCACAACAGGCAGTTCTGGGAACTCTTACACACTCTGGGCTGTTCCGTGGCCCTAAAAGAACAATCAGTGACATTCTAGATGACAGTCTGTTCGGCACTGGGCTTCTACTGTGCTGGCGGTAGTAGCAGCAGTGAATAGAGTCACAAGACAGCTCTTTCGTAGATAACTATTATCTTCTTAGAATAAAGAATGGCTTCGGTTGAGTGGAATGTCAGTGAACCTTTAATTTCTTCTAGCCTGTTGGCTCTGGGTATTCTTCTCTTCCAGAAACTACTATATTTGAGTTTTCTGCTCCCTTTCCTGTATCATAGCAGCCCTCAAAGAAGCTCTGCCATCCTGCCACTAAGGGCTGATGGGCTGTGGGGGATCTGCTTGCATATTCATGAGGTGGCTCTTTTCCAATCCCCACCTTAGTAAGGAGTCATTCTCACTTTCCTTGGGGGAGTGATAATTACCCCCTCTTAGCAAGGAGGTTGGAACAGTGAGGTGGATGCTGTGAGGGCTCTCTATGCTTTTGTGGAGAGCAAAACCCTCCTACCACGTGGGGTGGGGTGGGACCAGAGCAGCAGGGGAAAGAGGAAGGAGAGGAAGCAGATGTGCCAGGTGTGGTGAGAGGTAGCTAACTCCTTTCAAGTGAAAATCATCTTCTTTTTCTCCTTGGTCAGAAAGGTCACAGCAGAAAATTAAAGTAATAAAGAAAATCTTAAGACAAATGTCAACCACTCAGGGACAACCACCATAGATATGTAGTGAATAATGTTCCTGGTAAGTTGTTCATCATATCGGACTGATAGATCCTTGGGTGCTCAGGTGGCTTAATCAACTGCTAACCAAAGGGTCTGTGGTTTGAACCAACTCAGTGGGGATGCAGAAGAAAGTCCTGGTGATCTTTCCCATAAGGGTAGTGGTAACTATTGTTATTGTTAAGTGCTGTTGAGTCAATTCCAAGTCATAGTGACCCTGTATAGGGTTAGTGAGGCTTTAAATCTCTGAGGGGGTAGAAAGGCTCATCTCTTTCCCAAGGAGTGGGTTCAAACTGCCGACCTTATGGTTCACAGTCTAATGTTTATTGGGTGGAGCCACCATGCTCCCTGTATCATACGCTTATGCACATAGTATACATGTGTTCCTGGCTTACCTCTCACAGAAATGGGTAGATCTGAGTGTTGATGTTCGATACAATCGTGCTTGGAACAGACCTTCCTCTATCGAGATTGTCAGACCTCAAAAACATCAACGAGGACTGAGAATCCTTATTGGCACTGCCATTAGGAGACCGGAGTTGTACTTCTAACTATAATGCAATGTATAATTTGTACTTTAAAAACTCACCAAAACAACTTTAGTGTACTTTTTATCCATGCCTGTGTGCAACGAATGTTAATGATCACCCCTTATATTTCAGGCATTCAGACAGCTTATGAGAATATAGTGATTAGTCTAAAGCACATCATTCCTACGCTCATGGTACTTTTGGCCTAAGAGAAGACATGCAGGCATTATTCAAAAATCCTGCTAAAATCAATGAAAAAATAGGGATAAATGTGACGGTGCTAATTCAGGCATATACAGACTACAACACATTTTGAAAACCACACAAACAAAAGTAGACAAAATAGATGAGTGGGACATACTAAAAATTAAAAACTATGTGCATCAAAAGACTTCACCAAAAGAGTAAAAATGAATCCACAGAGTGGTAAAAAATCTTTTGCAACGACAAATCAGATAAGAGACTCATTTCTAAAATATATAGGAAACTACAACACCTCTACTAGAAAAAGACAAATAACCCGATTAAAAAAATGGACAC
The DNA here is from genome assembly GCF_000296735.1 of Chrysochloris asiatica. Lineage (NCBI taxonomy): Eukaryota > Metazoa > Chordata > Mammalia > Afrosoricida > Chrysochloridae > Chrysochloris > Chrysochloris asiatica. Next base: position 376,485 of record NW_006408808.1, on the reverse strand, counting down.
ATGACATGAACAGACACTTTACCAAGGAAGAGATCCAGGCAGCCCACAAACATATGAAGAAATATTCACAATCACTAGCCATCAGAGAAATGCAAATCAAAACAAGAATGAGATATCATCTCACACCAGCAATAACAGCAAAGATCAAAAAAGTAGAGGACAAACAAATGCTGGTGAGGATGTGGAAAGATTGGGACCCTCCTGCAATTCTGGTGGGACTGCAAGATGGTCCAACCTCTCTGGAAAGCAATATGGCGCTTCCTCAGAAGGTTGAAAATAGAAATTCCTTATGATCCAGCAATTCCTCTACTTGGTATTTACTCACAAGAAATACGAGCCATAACATGAGTAGATAGTAGATATAGGCACACCAATGTTCATAGCAGCACTATTTATAATAGCCAAAAAATGGAGACAACCAAAATGCCCGTCGACTGAAGAATAGATAAACAAACTGTGGTACATACACACAATGGGTACATACACACAATTCTTCCTTGAAGAATAACAAGGAAGCTGCAAACAATCGCATAACATGGATGAACCTTGAGTTCATTATGCTGAGTGAAATTAGTCAGTCACAAAAGGAGAATTACTGCTTAAGACCATTATTGTAAAAGACTAAGAAAAAGAACCCACCCAAAAGGGAGGGGGAAAAAATCTAAAAATGTAAGTGCTGATCGAGGTACATATGGGAAGAGATGTGGGGAGGGAGGGGAAGAAAGAGCACAGAGTATGGAATAGACACAGGAGAGCCTGGGAGTGGGGGCGGGGGGAGGCTGGCAATACAAAAGAAGGGGGAGGGGGAGAATGGTTGGGCAGGTTCGCATGGGCTAGGTGGGACAGAGCTAAATGACGAGGTATGCACAACCCTGGAATAACAGGGCTTCAGGATACAGGATGGCTTGAAAGGGGGAAAAGAGGGGAATAATGCTAGGATGCTTGGCCGTCTTTTGAATCTTGGTCTCCCTTGTGTATCACTGTGAAATAGACAAATGTGTGTGTGTGTGTGGGGGTGGGGGTGGGGAACAGCCAGAAAAACATGTAGGCCCGGATCCAGCCTATAACTAACTGGAATATCGTGGCATGGGAGGTAGGAAACTGCCCAGACCCAAAATGGTGGGGGAACTATGATGGCATGGACAGATGGAGTGGCTGGGGACACGGGACTCAGGGAGGGAGAGGAGCTGTTTGCTGACAGCCAGGGGTGGCTGGGCCTGTGGGTGTATCCTTTGGTTATTTGATGAGGCATGGAGGGGATTTTAATCACTGCAATGAAATGAAACATAATAGGATGAATGTGAAACTGAAGTGGGACAGAGGCAAATAATGAGGTATGCAAAACCTTGGAACAACAGGGCTCTGGGATACAGAGATTGAGACATGGTTTGCATGGGGAAAAGGGGAGAAATGATGTTAAGATGTTTGGCTGTCTGTTGAATCTTGGTTTCCCTGGCACAACACAATAAAATAGACACTGGAGGGGGAGAGAAAGACTAGCTAGAAATACTGCCATAGAAAGCTTATAAGTCTGTCTTCTACCATAATGATTGGAATACCTAAAAGGGGGATACAACATGCCCAGTAAAGAAGGGTTCCTGCACAGCCTCTGCATTACACAAGACCATAGATGGAATCCTGAACAGCATCGAGAATCTTGTAAGGGGAAAAGTCCACTTGAAGGGACAAGCAGAGGAGCCTGGAGTGGCCAGGAGAATAACAGATACATCCTGAAAGAAAGACTGACGAGAAAAACACAAACAATATAGGCAGCCTGACTGATTACTACAAGAACTAACAAGTGGCTCACCCAGGAGACATCAAGGCAAATGGTCGGGTCTCCCTCAAGGCAAATCCCCTTCTAAGACTAAGGCTCAATCGGAATGCATGCTCTGATTGGTGACCACTTTCGTCACCAATAAGGGGAAATGAGGGAAAAACAGCAATGAAGCTACGAACTAAGCCCTACAATGTTCAATGTTGTGGTTTTTGTCAGGTTCCATCGAGTCAGAACTGACTCATAGCGACCCCATGCACAGCAGAACGAAACAATGTCCGATCCTGGGCCAACCTCACTACCGCTGCCACGCTTGAGTCCATCAACAATGCTCAATAGACTCCTGTGAACCCGGATGTAGGCCTGGTGGGCCAGCAGTGTGCCAAGTCCAGGGGACTCTTGGACCTAGAGTCAGCGACATAGCTGCAGAGGACTAGAATGGAGAGTGAAGTGTCCAGCTGATAAGAAGAGAGGGCACATGCATAAGTACACCCAGGCTTGTAGATAATACCCACTTGACTTGGCTTCAGTGGCTGGATGATCAAAGCTCAAACAGAAGAAGAAAGAAGAGGGAAAAAAGAGTAATTTGACACAATTTGATGAACATGACACACACCTATGGAAGCAGTAGCTCAAAAGAGTGAACAAATCTTCACAGCGAGGATCATTCCCACCTCCTCCACACACAGAGAGGACAGGGATGGGCAAGTTGAACATTGGTTACCCAGAATGGGGGTGGGGGGAGAGTACAGAGGCAAGAAGTGACTGGCTTACAAGCTTTCAAGAGGAAACCTAGATTCAGAGAGCATGGAGCAAGGTAGAATCTCCACTAAGTGGTATCCATTCAGCCTAGTCAGGGCTGATGAAAGGAGATGCGGATAGGTGTCTATGATACAATAGCGAATAATTGTTATCAGTACTGATTGTAAGGGCTGGAAATGTAAAGGTGGACGTTTTGGAGTAAAGGAAGGGAGGGGAGTGATTAACCTTACAATCTAGGAGCAGAGGTCCCTGGGACCATCAAAGGAGAAGAGCTGAGAACGGAACCCTATCCAGAGAAGCAGTGATGCCAGGGACGGAGGCAGAGACAATGACATGGGGAGATGGAGCAGCTGGGGACTTTGGACCTGGAGAGAGAGGGGAGCGGTATGCGGATGACGGGGGGCAGGCTTGCAGGGTATACCCTTTGGTTGATGGATGCTGCATGGGAAGGATTGTAACCATGGCAAGGAAACGATATACGATAGGATCAATGTGAAGTTGATTTCCTCTCATGTAAACTATCATATAATTCACAATAAAGCATTAAAAACAAAACAAAAAAAAAACCACCCGGAATTGTTGAAAATCAAAAACAAACAAACAAACAAAAACAAAACATCCTACTAAAAATAATCGAGAACAATGATGAGCACTACAGAGTAGAGAGGTATCAGCAATTCCTGGAGTTTTTGGAAGAGAGTTCAATCCAGTCCCGGAGAGCAGAGAAGACTTCATTTTATATTTATTAATGCTGTGGCACTGTGGGTTAATGTGCCGGACCACAAGGTCCGTTTGAATTGCAAGGTTGGTGGTGCAAGCTCACTAGCTGCTCCTCCTATATAGGGTCGCTATGAGTCGGAACCAACGAGACGGCACTTAACACCACCAACAACAACATTTACAGATATACCTATTATTTATAGCCATAGTCCTGGATCACACTGTACCATAAGCATTGGACTGCAAACCTCAAGGTCAATGGTTCAAACCCACCAACTGCTTCTTGGAAACCCTATACAGGGTCATTATGAGTTGGAACTAACTTGACAGTACTTCTGTCAAGATATGACAACAATATAGGATAAGCACTGGATATAGGATAAGCTATAGGATAAGCACTGGACTGCTAATTGCAAGGTCGGCAGTTTAAAGCCAACAGCAATTCCTCAGAAACCCTGTGCAGGCTAGTTGTGAGTTGGAATCAGCTTGATGGCTCTTAACAACAGTAACAACATATTTATATTGGCATTGTAGGGAAAAACACTGGATTCCTAACCATAAGGTTGACAGTTTAAACTCACAAGCTGCTCCTTGGAAAACCCTATGTAGGGTTGCTATGAGTCGGAACTGACTCGATGGCACTTGACAACAACGTCTTTATTTATAGAATTATTTATGTCTATATGCTAACCATGAAGGAGCTCTGGTAAGAGTTGTGGTTTTGAGTCGGACTGCTAACCCCAAGGTCAGCAGTTTGAAACTACCAGCTGCTCCACGGGAGAAATTATGAGGCTTTTTGCTCCCATAAAGATTTATAGCCTTGGAAACCCTGTGCAGGGTCGCTATGAGCCGGAACTGACTCCACGGCACACCACTACCACATACTAACCAGAATGTAGGCAGCTCAAGCCACCAGCCACTCTTTGGAAAACTAACACAGGATCACTATGAGTTGGAACCGACTCAACACTTAGTAAAAGCCGCATTGATATTTCTAACCGTCATTTGTATTTATATATCTAGATGTCTATTCATGAGGAGCACAGTGGCTCTGTAAAATAAGCACTGGACATTTAAACACAAGGTCGGCAGTCTGAGCCCCCCAGACTCTTCTCAGGAGAAACATGAGGCTTTCTGCTTCTGCAAAGATTTACAGCAGTGAAAACTACATGAGTTAGAACCAACTCAATGGTACTTAACAACAGTAACACCATACGTCTATTTATCTATTTGTATTTTTAAATTTATAGCTTACTTTATCTTTTAAAGGAGATGGGCTATTAACTGCAAGTTTGGCAGTTCAAACCCAACAACAGCCCCATGGAAGAAAGATGAATTTATCTCCTCCCATCAAGATTTATATTCTTGGGAACCTCACACGGGGTCACTATGAGTCAGAATCAACTTGATGGCAGTGTGCTTGGTTTTGAATTTGGTTGATTTTTGCTCAAGATTATATTGGATGCTCTTCTATGGATACATCATGATCAATTAACCCGAGCATTTACTGCTCTGAATATATTTCACTTTCATAAGCAATGCTACAATGAAATCTCTGTATTCTTTCAGTTAACTGAATTAGCTGGGCATTTCCTGCCTCCATACCTTTCTCAAACTGCTTTCTTGCTCTCACCCTCTCTGCACATGGTGATGTTTTTTTAAGGTCCAAAATAAAGTGTCACTCTTTCAACCATTACTAGCTCCCAGGATATTCCTTTTTGGAACACCGGATACTCTTGCTTACAGTCTTCTCTGGATGCTTAATCATGTGTCTTTGGCGTTTACCATTCATGTGTATGTCTTGTCCTAGTTAGATTAGATCTTGTGTGGAGTCCAAACAGTTCTCAAAGCTTTTATTACCTTTGTATTTCCAGGAGCTACTCTGAAAGACACCATGACTAGTGAGGTACTTACACCATTCCACCAACATTGTTGTTGTTAAGTGTCATTGAGTCGGTTCCAATCCATAGCAACTTTGTATAGGCTTTCCAAGGAGTGCCTGGTGAGCTTGAACCACCGACTTTTCAGTTCAAACCAACTTTGCAGTCCAACACATTAACCCACAGCGCCACACCACGATCCTCCCTATTAGATGGCTTTTGGATTCTCATTTTACTGCTTTTCTAAGAAGTTAAGTAACTAGACCAATGTCACATGACTAGTTACACCTTCAACCCTGGCTTCAAACTAACCTGGGTTCAAATCCCTGATGTGTCACTTACCAAACATTGTGGATGGTTCCTTAACTTCTTTAGACCTCAGATGGTTTCTTCATCTCTAAAGTGAGGTTCATTGTGGGATAGTGAACCAGCCACTCCATGGGAGAAAGATGAAGCTGGCTGGTCCTGTGGATATTTACAGTTCAGAAACCCTAAACAGGGTTGCGATGAGTCAGAATCAACTCACGGGCAGTGGGCTTGGTTTTTTATTTGGTTGAATTAAGTTTAGCAGCGATAGTGCCTGCTTTGTAGAGGTGATATGAGGTTTAAGTAAAACAACACAGGCAAAGTTGAATTTTGTGTGCTTGCCAAAGAGAGATAGAGAGAAATTACCCTGCTTTTGGATGCAGGGAGTAAGCATCTTTCCCAGAGTGAACAGAATGTAGAAAAAATTCTATCATTTCCTCAGTCGGACTCTGTTCCAGGCGCCTCTCATGCTTGAGCATGGTGCCCAAAGCAGTGTGATTCTGATGTCAAAGGCTCATGTTCTCTGTACATCAGGTTTGTACCACCTTCCATTATCTTATTATGTACACATGCACAGACGTGGCTATGTGTTCCAAACTTGTGAGCGCAACTGACCACCTGGGGTATACTGAGAGAATGACAACGTTCTCTGGAGACTACACATATTCCTAAGGAACTGTAAGAGTGCCGCTTCAGTCTCTCCAGCCACTCCTCAGAAACCCTATATAGGGTCGCTCTGAGTTGAAAAATGACTCGATGACACTTAACAACAAGGATTTTCAACAGTGTTTTTGATCAGCCTCAATTGTTGCTTGATGAACCATCCTTTGTACCAAATATTCATGTAAGATACAACTTTACTATGAACTAAATGGTAGAGCTGGCTTTCCAACCATGCTATTTACTAGTAAACCAACAAGGATTCGTTAGAAAACCCCCCTCCAGTTTGGGGTAAGTAAAGTAGAAGTATTCCAGCAATAACATTGAAAAAGGACTTATTTCCAGAGATTGTTGAAGAACAGGTCTGTTCCACACTCAGAATAAAATATCAACTCCATTGCCAGCTACTCGTGAACATGGATACCAGAAACTCCCTCCTGTCTTCTGCTTTTCCCTTCTATCCCTACCCTGGATGGATTCATCCACTAGTCCACCTCCTCCCTCAATACAGTTGCTACTTCTCACTGCCCAGCAGTCGTTCATACTTTTCCACTCCCCTAGAAAACAGGTTCTTGCGTCCTTACCATGTTTGATCCTATCTATGCTATAGACCACAGTTCGGTTTGTGCCTCTTTTGCGATTTCCCCCCACAAAATTCCTACAGTGACAAAACTCTCTTCTCTGTAACCCCCATTTAGGGTGGCATGATTGGCTTTTCTCATCAGTTGCTTGACCCCAAGTCCCAGAGTTCCTCCAGGAGAAGGACCCTATGTTTCTCATGAACTTTCTTATGTTCTAAAAGGGCTGTAAGCAGATGATGGACTCTTGTTACATGTATACCTCCAGCCCTGCTACTTCGAGCCAGCTCTGTTATAAATGACCAGAATATTCGGTAGTTGAGTGGTTGGTTTTATACACTGTCATTAAAACAGTTTTGCATGCTTTTGTGGCTAAAAATTTCACATAGGTTTGTCATTCTGTGAGGAATAACACAGGCTAGTACAATTGGCTGCTGTCATTGCTGCTGTGTGCTACCAACTAATAGCGACCCTGAACAGGGTTTCTGAGGCTGTAAACTTTGACAAGAGCAGACAGCCTCATCTTTCTCCCTTGGAGCAGCTGGTAGATTTGAACTTCTGACCTGGCAGTCAGCAGCCCAGCATGTAACCCACTACATTACTAGGACTCCTTAGAGTTGGCTACTTATGAAGATTAAAAGTATATTTTGGACATTTATAACTTCTGTTCAAGTGCTCTCCTCTCAGGGAAGTGATTGACAGATTGGGGGTTTGGGGCCCATGATTCCTTCCTAGAATTTCTTTCTGCATTTCGGTCTGGATGCCCCAAAATGGAAGGTGTAGGGCACTTTAAGGTAGGATCTGTCTCATACTTAGGTCCGGAGAACGAATATCTTAATCTTTAAGTGCTAAATTCGAGCTGAAAACGATGGACTACGCATGGGCTAGAGAATAGATACAGAACACTTAGTCTATGCTCAACATGCAACATAATTAAAGTTCTACAGTTTAATCTCCACAAGAACTCTTGAAGATAAGTGGAGTTACATTTTACAGATGACAAAACTGATGCTTAGAAAGTTCTTAGCTCCCGCAAGACCTCAAAACTCCAAGTGGTTGAACCAGCAGGAGAAATGGCAGGCTCTTCCTAAACATCTTAAACCCTAAGTATGCTTGATGTAACACATGACTCTTTGGAAAGAGCTCGCTTTAATGCACCAAGGTGGAGAACCAGGCTTTTATAATAAATTGTTTCCCTTTTATTGACTAGAAAGAAAATGCAACTGCAAATACTGTAGATTAATAGGTTTTATGCGTAACTAATGGTTTGATGGGCTGCTATGCTGTCTAGTGTTACAGCAAGTGATCATTAGATTGTAAGAAGAGGAAAATGTGCTTTATTGCTAGAAAATGAAATCCTTCCTAAAAGGTAAAGGTAGATATAGAAGATTGATTTGAAAGGTCAGGGTTAACAAGCTCGTTAATGACTGGGTTAAAATCCAACTCAATCCTGCCTTTTTCCAGATGAATAAATCATTTAGCTAAGTAATGCCCTATATTGGTAGCCTGGGGCTTTTCATTTAGCCAAAGCAGAGATATGATGAAGTCTCATATGGTAGACACCAGTAACTGAGAGTCTGGGTTATTGAGCCAAAGGTAAAATCCTAGCTAGCTGTTTTCTTCACTTTCAAGTCATTGAACAACACAAGTGGTTAAGCATTTCATGAACCAAAAGTTGGTGGTTCAAACTTCCCAAGAGGCCCTCAAAAGAAAGAGCTGGCTATGTACTTTCCAATGTTCACCGTCTTAAAAATCCCATGGTGTGCAATTTACCTCTGCACACACAGAGTTGCCCTGAATCTGAATGAACTAAAAGGCAATCACTGTTGTTTTTTGTGATTCACTGGCAGGGTCTCTTGCCTATTATTTAATCTTTTTTGTACCAGTTTTCTTGTTGTTGTTGTTGCTATTAGGTGGCATCGAGTCAGTACCGACCCATAGAGACAATATGCACAGCAGAATGAAACACTGCCTGATACAGGGACAACCTCACTATCGTTGTCCATTGATGCTGCCACTTGGCCGATCCATCTCATGGGGGGTCTTCCTCTTTTTCTCTGACCATCCACCTTACCAAACATGATATCCTTCTCCAGTGACTGGTCCCTCCTGACAGTATGTCTGAAGTATGAGAGATGAAGTTTGGCCATCTTGGCCTCCAAGATCCAGCATCTCTGGTTACACTTCTTCCAAAATGGATCTACTGGTTCTTTTGGAAGCCCATGGCACTTTCAATATTCTCGTTGAACACCATAACTCAAAAGTATCAATTCTTCTATGGTCTTCCTTATTCACTGTCCAGCTTTCGCATGCATATGAGGTTATTGAAAATACCATGGTTTAGGTGAGGCACACCTTAGTGTGTGCCTGCTCTTCAATACTTTAAAAATACATCTCTGCTCTTCAATACTTTAAAAAGTTCCTGTGCAGCAGATTTGCCCAATGCAATACGTCGTGTGATCTCTTGACTGCTGCTTCCACGAGTGTTGATAGCTGATCCAAGAAGAATGAAGTCCTTGACAACTTCAATCTTTTCTCCCTTGATAAGAATGTTGTTTATTGGTTCCGTGGTGAGGATTTTTGTTTTCTTTACATTGAGATGTAATCCATACCAAAGGCTATGCTCTTTGATCTTCATTTGGTGCTGTTGTGACATCGCCCATATAGTTTCTAATGCGAGTTATTTGTGTCTTCTCCCTCATTTCTTTTGTTAGGTTTGCCAATGGTTTGTTAATTTTGTTAATCCTTTCAAAGAACCAACTTCTTGTCTTGTTGATTCTTTCTATAGTTTTTCTGTTTTCCATTTCATTTATTTCTGCTCTGATCTTTACTATTTCTTTTCTTTTGGTGACTGTATGTTCCCTCAGTTGGTCTGTTTCTAGTTGCTGGAGATGTTGTGTTAATGTGTTTATTTTGATTCTTTCTTTTTTTTTTTTGGATGTGTGTATTTTTTGCAATAAATTATTGTCTCAGCACCACTTTCGCCATGCCCCAAAGAGTTTGGTTTTTGTTTTTCGTTCTCGCTTGTTTCTAGGAAATTTCTGAATACTCGTTTAATTTCTTCTATGATCCAGTTGCTCTTTAGTGACTGTTTGAAACTGTTATTCAGTTTCCATATATTAAACTTTATTTCCTTGGTCTTCTTATTGTTGATCTCTAGTTTTATAGCATTGTGGTCTGAAAAGATGCTTTGTAGTATTTTGATGTTTGTAAAAAGTTGTGGAGGCTTGCTTTATGACCTAACACATGGTCAATTCTGTAGCATGTTCCATGTGCACTGGAGAAGAATGTATATTGTGTTGTTGTGGGTTAAATACTCTATACACATCTATGCGGTCAAGTTGGTTGATTGTGTTGTTTAGTTCCTGTGTAACTTTGTCGAGTTTCTTTGTGGTTGTTCTGTCCCTTTTTGAAAGTGGTGTATTAAAATCTCCCACTATAATTGTAGATTTATCTATTTCTTTCTTCAATTCTAGTACAGTTTTCTTCATATATCTT
>NW_006408808.1:338932-363564 GCF_000296735.1 Chrysochloris asiatica | reverse complement strand
GGGTGGCCACAGAAGGGGTCCCTTGTCTGGATCGATTTCTAAATCACAATATTTTTCTTTATACCATGATTTTCCTACAAATGGGTGTGGGACACTGACGCACCTTATGCTTGATCCAGAGCTCTGGGATTATTCTGTAAAAGCAGCTTCTCTGGGTTTTCAGTCTCTCAAACACCACCGCCTACCCCCCAATAGAGCCTGTCCTACCTGACTGTCTCTTTGCTGCCAAAATCAGAAGAGCCAGAGTAGGTTCTTATGAAGCTGCACTAATCCCCATTCTGCATTGAGAATAAAAGGACCAAGTTGTACACAGTTAAGTGGTTCCAGAAACAGGAGTATCAAGAAGACATTCAAAAATACAAATTCTAAGACCCCACCAAGAACTACCAAATCAGAGTATCAGATGATGTTACTGAAGAGTCTGCATTTTCTTTGATAATCGTGAAATGTAGAATCTTGCTTTGAATCTTTGGGGATGGAGTATTGCAGTCTACTGAGGAATAAAGGTGAATGGGACACAGTTGCCATATTTTCAAGCATAACCTTCAAGAATCTACTAGAAAGAAACTTTGTTGACATCATTTCCACTGGGAATAATGTCAATTCTTTCCTTTTAGCAGATCCATATTCATGCCAGCTGTAAACTGAGCTACAACTCACCTAAGACCATGAGCCCCCAGAGGGAATCTCAACATGGGCAAGATGCATGTTAATTGTGGAAATGGAACACCAACATTGCAAACTCCTCATTAAAAAACTAACAAAATGAAATTTTAAGCATGTTTCCATGGTCCCCTGAAAAGATGTTGATTAGGCTTTTGACAGTGTGCCAAGAGTAAAGTTGTTTTGGAATTTATCCGTGGTTAGCAATTTTTCAAAAAAAACTATCAACTCTTTCTGGGTCTTCTGGCTTGACTCTTGGTGTGAAATATGTTTTAGATTTTTTTTTTTCAGATCTCTACGCCTTTAGCTCTACCACTCATCTGTCAGTTTGTCATACTGTGCAGCTTGTTTGTTGCTAAGATGCTGAAAAACAATGCCACTAGTATTTAAAATGCTCTCACGGTCTCCCGTGTTGGACAGGTTTCTGCACAACTTCTTCATTAAGACAGACTAGGAAGAGTAGCTTGGTTATGGACTTCTGAAAAGTAGCCAATATGTATCAATGCTAGAAGAAGGGACTTATTGTTGGAAGGCACTGAACAGTAGTGCCCACAACAATGTGTTCAAATCTACCAAGGCTCATGAAGACGATGCAGAACCAGAAAACATTTTGTTCTGTTCTTCATGAGGTTGCCACGAGTTTAAGCCAACTTGACAGCCACTGACAACAACATGCTGCATACACTGGTTCTTTTATTTGGCAAGTTAACATAAATATATCCCTGTCACCCTGCTTATCATATTTTTTTATGTGGATCTTAAGCAAATGCTTGCTTAATTTCAAATTGATTAATTAGAACGTCACTTTACTACTCTGGACAGCTAAAGTTAAGGCTAAACTACTTCCCAAAACAAAATGTGGTGGGCATGGCCCATCTTCTTGAAATTGGGGTAAGAATACCATAGTCTCAGATTGGCTTTGATCAAGCAAAGCTGGAGGATGTTCCCAACTATTACTGAGGCCTGTCAAGATTAGAGAATTATTTGGGTTCTCCTTTCGACTGCTGCGGAATTCTCCAATAACCCATGGCAGTACAAATAACATTTCTTTTCCAATAGATAGGAATTCAAAATGTTAAATATATTTTTTAATACTCTTAGATCAAAATGAGTCTTTGTGCTATTTGAGTGAAGACAAAAATGACAATGTTGTTAAGTGCCATCGAGTTGGCTCCGACCCATAGCGACCTTGTAACAGGGTTTCCAAGGCTGTAAATCTTTACGGGACTAGAAAGCCTCATCTTTCTCCCAAGGGGCAGTTGGTAGTTTCGAACTGCTGACCTTAAGGCTCACAGCCCGATTCGTAACCACTACACTACCAGAGCTGTTAGGTACTTTCAAATCACTTTTGACTCATAAGCAGTGAAACACTGTCTGATCCTGCAACAACCCCACAGTTGTCCTACTTTGAGCTCCTTGTTGTAATTCTGGTGTCAATCCATCTTGGTCTTCCTCTTTTTCACTGACCCTTTTCTTTACCAAACATGACGTTCTTCTCAAAGAAGTGGTCCCTCCCAGTAACATGTCCAGGGTATGTGCAACGAAGTCTTACCGTCCTCATAAGAAGTTTTCTGGCTATACTTCTACCAAGACAGATTTGTTTATTCTTCTAGCAGTCCATGGCATATTCAATATTTTTTGCCAATGCTTTAATTCAATGGCATCAGTTCTCCTTTGGTCTTTCTTATTCATTATTCAGCTTTTGCAGGTATATGAGGCAATTGAAAATGCCACAGCTTGGGTCAGGCACACCTTAGTCCTGAAAGTGACATCTTTGCTTTTTAACAGTTGAGTGACATTATCCAACAACAGACTGCTTAGTTTTGTGATTTTAATGGAGCAAAGAAAAGGGATTTATTAATAAAGCACATCATTGACAGGAAATCTTGGTGAAATCTCAGACTGTGTAACACGTCCAATTTTATTGGCCTCAGTTTGTTATGCGTTCAGAAATTTTTATAATGATATTTCATTGAAAATTCCTTTCCATCTTGTCATTTGTTTTCCATCTCCAGAAATTTTCTCATCCAAATGGGGGAAAAAAAAAAAAAAGCAAACAAAAAAGTTGGTCTTTCTTCTACACCTCCTAAAAATCTATTGAAAGTGGCAACTATGAATGGGTTCATGACTACAGTTTCTCCTGCTCCTTGCACAGAAAGAAAATGGGACTTTCTCTCAAAGGGTTTGCTTCAGGAAATAGACCTCACACAAGTGTTCCCATTCTTTCTTACTCAGCGTGAGCAGCTTTAGTCTTTTAGCAAAAATAACGTGAGAATCAGAACTATCTTCCCGTGTGGAACCTATTCAGTTGCTACATTTGCTTTAATGGTCTTATATCACTATTCTGAAATGTTTAATAATTTTTGAACAGGGACTTCATATTTTCATTTTACACTGGGACCTGCAATTTTTTTTTTTTATCTAATCCTGTAGAGAAACATGTTAGAGCACTGAATATTTTTTCTTTCTTCAAATTTTTTCTTTCCTTATGGGATGAAAGAGAAACAATAAAAAGTCAAAAAAACTTCCCCGAGTTCTTACTATGAATGGAGTTCTCTGCCTAGCATCCCTTGCGATTGTGTTTGATCCCTAAAACTACTTTGTAGGGACCATTATTACCTACATTTTACAGATGAAACTGAGTTTTAAGGAGAGTTAATGAGACTTCTGGCAAGATGGTGTGTTGGACAGATATACTGCATGGACCATCAACAAGGAAGTTATGAGAGCCAGCCTGCCAGCAGATCCAAGAGAGATGAGGCTTTCTGTTCCCACAAGTATTTAAAAGCCATGGCCCAGAATGATGTACAGCCCAGGAGAAGCCACAATAGCCAAGCAAAAGAAGAATTATGGGAGTATATTTAAAACTTCACGCCACAAGATAGAAAGGCAGCAGCAGTGAAAGGTTTGGGATGGGAGGTGGGAAGGGGGTGTACCTCTGTTACTTTGAAACTGTAAATTAAATAATTGTTCAAACAACAACAAAAAGGAAATTGTTACAGGAGAAGGAGGGGAAAATGTTCATGGGTTGGAGGGCAGACACATTTTGATATGGGTGACAGGCAGATAATATACAACAAGAGGGAGGTTGGTAGAGGAAGGCTGGGGTAGCAGGAGACACAGTGAAGAATGCAGCAATTGAATGAGTTGAGGTAAATGTTGTTAGTGCATAGAGGGAACTGTAGACATGTAAGGGAACAAAGCGTAGGATTTCCTCAGTGTAGAGCTAACGATCTTCTCTGTGGGCTTTCACAATAAAAAAAGTTTTTGTTTTTTTGTAAAAGAGAGAGAGAGTTAATGTGTTCTAGGTCACAGAGGTACTGGGAGGTGGAGTTGGTTTTTAACTTAGTTTTGCTTCCAAAGACAGCTGCATTGAGTAATAAGCAGTTAACTGTCAGTTCTCACTTTTCAGTCAGTGGTTAAAGCATTTCATTAGACTCAAGTTCAACCACTATCTCCAGGAAGATGATCTAAAAGATATGGGAACACTGGATTTAGGAGACAAAGTAGTTAGATCTTTACTTTGACACTGACCTCACACTTTCAATAAAATACTTAAGACCTACTCCCCCCACCCCCAGTAGCTGAAAAATATAGTCTTGGTGATAGAAATAATGCTGCAGGAAGCAAGACAGAATTCTGTATGATCAACGGCTACGTCATTGCAAATACCTTTTCAAACAACATAAAAAGTGAGTACATGTATGGATCTCATCATATGGCATACACAGGAATCCAGCTGTCTACATCTGTGGGAAGAGACAGTGGAAAAGCTCCATATATCAGCCCAAACAGATGCTCAATTGCTTATATACAAGTTCAAGCTGAAGCTGAAGAAAATGAAAATAAATCCATGAGAGTCAAAATAAGATCTTGGGCATGTTCTACGAGAATTCAGACACCTTCTCAAGAAGAGATTTGATGCATTAGACCCTAATGACCATAGACTAGAAGAGTTGTGGGATGAAAGAAAGAAAGAAAAAGATCATTAAAAAGGTAGAAAAGAAAGAAAGTACCAAAATGCATGTCAGAAGAGACTCTGAAACTTGGTCTTGAGTATAGAAAAACTAAAGAGTATGGAAGAAATGAGGAAGTAAAAAAATTGAACAGAAAATTCCAAATGATAGCGTGAAAAGACAAAGTCAGGAACTATAATGGAATATGCAAGGCTACAACCCAACTTAGTATTTCTTAGGCTGAAAGAACTAAAGATAAAGTTCAAATCTCAATTTGCAATATTGAAGCATTCTATGGGTATGGCATTGTGGGTTAATATGCTGGACTGCCAAGTTGGTTTGAACTGCAAGGTCAGTGGTTCAAGTTCACCAACCGCTCCTCGGAAATCCTATAGAGGGTCGCTATGAGTAGGAACCAACTTGATGGGATGGCACTTAACAACAACAATGGGTAAATTATCGAAGGATGTATAAAACATCAAAAGAAGATGGAAAGAATACAAAGAGTCAACGACCCAAGAAGAAATGGTTGGTATTCAACCATTTCAAGAGATGGCATATGATCAAGAACTGATGGTACTGAAGGAAGGAGTTCAAGCTGTACTGAAGATGCTGGCAAAACACAAGTCTCCGGGAAGTGACTGAATCAAAATTAAAATCTTTCAAGAAACTGATATAGCTCCGGAGGCACTCACTTATCTATGTCAAGAAATTTGGAAGACAGCTATCTGGCCAACCGACTGGAAGGGATCCAGATTTGTGTCCATGTCAAAGAAAGATGACCCAATGGAATGTGGAAATCATTGAACAATACTACTCATGTCACAGGCAACTAAAATTTTGAGGAAGTTATTACAAAACCAGTTGCAACGGTACATCGATTGGGAACTGCCAGTAATTCCAGCTGGATTCAGACGAGGATACTCTGACATCTGATGAATCTTGGCTGAAAGCAGAGAATACCAGGAAGATGTTTACTTGTGACTTACTGACTATGCTAAGGCTTTAGACTGTGTGGATCGTGACAAACTATGGTTAATATCAGGAAGAATGGCTATTTCAGAACACTGCATTGTGCCCATTAAGAATCAAGAAG
This sequence comes from Chrysochloris asiatica, assembly GCF_000296735.1. NCBI lineage: Eukaryota > Metazoa > Chordata > Mammalia > Afrosoricida > Chrysochloridae > Chrysochloris > Chrysochloris asiatica. The sequence continues at coordinate 357,849 of NW_006408808.1, read as the reverse complement.
CAGTGATTTGAACAGAGCTAGGGGATACTGACTGGTTAAAAAGTAGGAAAGGTATACGCAAGGGTTGTGTCCTTTCGCCATATTTATTCAATCTGTATGTTGAGCAAGTAATCTAAGAAGCTGCATTATATGAAGAAGAATGAAGCCTCAGGACTGATAACCTGTGGTCATTAACAAATTGAGGTATGCAGATGACCTAACCTTGCTTGCAGGACGTGAAGAGGACTTGAAATACTAAAGATCAAAGATGGCAGCCTTCAGTATGGTCTGAATCTCAATGTAAGGGAACCAAAATCCTCACAACTAGACCAAAACCAAAACCAACCCCATCATAGATAAACGGAGAAAAGATTGAAATTGTCAAATACTTCATTTTGTTTGAATCCACAATCAACATTCATGGAAGCAGCAGTTAAAAAAATCACAGGCTATAATTCACTGGACAGATCAGCTGCACAAGACCTCTTTAAAGTATGTAAGAGCAAAGATATCAGTTTGAGGACTAAGGTGTACCTGACCCAACACCTAGTATTTTCAATAACTTCATATGCACTATGAATAAGGAAGAACATGGAAGAATCAATGCATTTGAGTTATGATGTTGGAGAAGTACATTAAAGGTACCACGGATTGTAAGAAGAAGCACATATGTCTTGGAAGAAGTACAATCGAATGTTCCTTAGAAACCAGGATGGCGAGACTTCATCTCTTCTATTTTGGACAGATCATTAGGAATTATCTCTGGAGAAGGATATCATGCTTGAAAAAACAAGACAGATTGACACATGGAAGCAGCAATGCACTCAGATGTGACAATTATGAGGTTGGTGGAGGACTGAGCAGTTTCGTTATGATGTGCATAGCGATGCTGTGAGTTGGAACTGACTCATAGCGAACCTGTATGGGGTTTCCGAGGCTGTAAATATTTACGGGAGCAGAAAGTCTCATCTTTCTCCCATGGAATGACTGGTGGTTCCCATGGAACTACTGACCTTGAGGTTAGCAGTCTGACTTGTAAGCACTATGTTACCAGATGGCACCTAATAACAACTTATTTTCTCTTTATGTACATTGTCATAAAATGCTATTAAAAACTGTGCATTTGATGTTTTCTTTTTCTTTGCCCGATATGAATTTTCCTTTCCTCTCATGGTGCTGTAGGATAAACACTGGACTGCTAACGCAAAGGATGGTGGTTGAAACCCACCAGTTACTCTTTGGAAATCCTATGCTGTAAGTGCTGTTGCGTCAGTTCTGACTAATACCAACCCTGTATAGGGTTTCCAAGGAGCGGATGGTGAATATGAACCACCAACTTGTGGTTCAAACCAACCTGTAGTCCAGTGCATTGTCCCAAAGCACCACACCAAGACTCTAGGAATCGGAACTGACTTCACAGCATTTAACAGACACGCACGCACACACGCACACACACACACACACACGCACGCACGCACACACACACGCACATGCACACGCACACGCACACGCACACACACACACACACGCACGCACACACATGATATAGCCTGCCCATTATCTTTAGTTTCTTAGTTTCATTCTTAGTTCTCAATATTCAAGTGGAATTATAATCACTGTACCCGCAGACATTCAAAATCTTCCAGACCTTGGACACCTCCAGCCCAGATCGTTTTATGGTTGATTGATTGTTTCAGGGATGGGAACTTTTGCAGGAATCACTGGCAAAGAAAATTTGTTTGCGTATCTTTCAGCTGAGCTAGAAAATATAAGCTATGGGTTCCTTGGTCCACCAGAATCTTTCTGAATCAAGAGATGGAGAAAGAAATGCTTCTTGATGCCCTTGAACCTTTCCCTGTTCAGATCCACTCTCTCAGTTTACCACACCCAAGTCACATACTATTAATTGAACTAGAATTTTGTATAAAGATTACTTCTTGGGATAATTTTCTTTCAGGATTTAAAAGTTGTTTCTAGCAAACAGAGTCAGAGTTTCCTCCAGTCTCAATATGTCCAATAAGACTGGTTTACAAAAAAAACACACTGAAATTCTTTTCTACAATTTTGCTCCTTTTGATCAGGATCTATCTACTGTGTCAGTGATGAAAACTTTTAATAATGGTAGCCACCTGCCTTCCATTTCTTCCGGTCTCATGGTAAACTTTTATTGTATGATGGCTCTGTAGGGCGAGCACTGAACTGCAAAAAACAAGGTTGGCAGTTCAAGCCCACCAGATGCTCTACAGGAGAAAGATGAGGCTTTTTGCTCCTGCAAAGCTTTAAAGCCTCAGAAATCCTATATAGGATCTTTCTTTATGCATCGGAACCAACTCAATGGCACTTACCAAGAACAAACAACAATATGGTGGGGAGGTTAGACAATTTGATTTTATGACCCTAGAAAATCCTTTTTTTTTTTTTTTTTTTGCTTAAGTCATTTTATGATAAGTTCTTTTTGCTTACAACTCAATGTGTCTGGCTAAACAGCAAATGCATTTGTCAGAGAAAAACAATGTTTTCTCTACATTAATGTGGCACACTAGCTGAAGTAAACATTCACATGCTCTCAACTTATACCCCGTCGTTTGAGTAGATGGGAATGAACTGGCATGAAGAGGTTGACAGAAAAAAGTAAAAAAAAAAAATCTCAAATGAATATGTGTTAAAGAAGTTTCCTTCCCAGTATTTTTCTTTGTATAGCACAAGAAATGCAACTCATATTATTATTTTTTTCCAATCAGAATACAGAATTTGCTAGTTTTCCAAAAAGTTATCTACATCCTGCATCAAGGTAGAGTCAAAAGTGCTATGAGCCATTTTATTCCCCAGTGCCTAGCAATATCCCCATCATATGTGATTTTTAAATATGTACCTAACGCAAAACACAGTCCACAAAGACACGGCTCTACGTCTTACTTGGGTGAGTAGCATCTGGGATCTTAAAAGCTTATGGGAGGCTGTTTAAGGTGCAGCGATTGGTCTCTCCATGTGCAGTAGAAAGGCAAGTGTTGAAAACTGAAGATGCTTGGAATCAACCAGTACAACTAACTAAAGTCTCTAGGACCCTGAAACCACCTACCATCAACTGCCCTGAACGGGATCACATTAGAAGATCCTGGATAGACATGTAGAATGTGTGGAACAAAACTCAAAATTATTTAAAAAAAAAAGAGAGGCCAGGCATACTTGTCAGAAGAGACTGGAGGAACCTGAGAATGTGGCCCTCAACCACCCTTCAGGTCTAGAAAGGAACTCACCCTCTTTCAGCTAAGCAGTAGATAGGTGTATCGGGGAAATAACTTTCAGCCACATACCCAGGTATATGGAGGTAACAAAAACACAAGTAAGATATGCTCACTATGAATGATGGGGAAGGCCGGGGCAGGAAAACAGGAGCCACAGAGAGGACGCAGGATGATTGCTGTTCCACGGAGGGGAACTGTAATCACTGAGACGAAACAAAGTGTAGGATTTGTTGAATGTAAAGCATCACTAAATTCACAATAAAAAGCAGAAGAAAGAAAGTGCCTAACGAATGAAAAACATATCAGTGTCTCTTCCACAACCAGATGCGTAACAATGGTCATTTATACACCAAGCTAGTTCCTTCATTAAATGCCAGCCTTCATTTGGACTAAGCAAATATGGCTGCTTTAAGTCAGACAGACCCCATCCTCTCTGGCTTGACTGCCTCAATAGAATGAGTGGATTCTCGGGAGTTGAAACTGCTGATGACATCTGCCCTCTTTGGGTGGACGAAACAGTTAACTCCCTGCCAAGTGAAAGGTTGGTTATTCCAGTCCATCCAGAGGTACCTGGAAAGCAAGCTGCGCATCTCTTTCAGATACATCAATCCCTGGAGTCGTTCAGAAGCACAGCTCTACTCGGACACCTGTGGGTTGGCCAGGAGTCAGAGTTGGCTTAATGATAAGGAGGTTCTTTTCTTGTGCATTCAGGACAATTCAAAATCAGTTCTTTTTGCATTCGAGACCTATCAAAAGAGACTTTGCCCTAGGTACTTCGTTTTTCAAACACAAAGATTTTACTCTCAAAACAAATTTAGAAAAATCAATCAAAAGCACTTGACTTTGACAGGACCACAAGTGAACAAACTTTTGCTGGAGTCATTTTGGTGACTTTACACATTTTCATTTTGACTTGTGCCTCCTCAGCAAATGAAGGTCCTGAAACCTTTACTCCATTTGCATCCTAACAGCCAATTACTGTGAGGAGTCACAACTTGAGGGGTTCATCTTCTGGCACTGTATCTGACAATCATCTGGTGCTATTCATAAGGTTTCCATTTTACAGCACTACTTTTGACAATGTTCTGCTGCTGCACACAAGGTTTTCAGTAGGAGTTCTCGTGTGGCACTGTAAGATAAGCACTGAACTGCTAAGCACAAGGTTGGTGGTTCAAATCCACTAGCTGCTCCTTGGAAACCCTAAACAGGGTTACTGTAAGTCAGAACTGACTCAAGAGTACTTAACAACAACAACAAACATTCAGAAGTAGTACACGTCTCTTTCTTCCTAGTCTGTCTTAGTCTGGAAGCTCCACTGGAACCACTCACCATGACTGACCCATCTGGTACATAAAATACTCGTGACAGAACATCCAGCCTCACAGCCACAGGCGTGCTACCTCAGTACCACAAACTAGTGCGGATTCCTACTTGTAGCAACCTTATAGGACAGAACAGAACAGCTCCATAGCACTTCTGGGGCTTAAACAGACTGACTCCTTTTGAACTTTCTGCTAGCAGCCCAGCGCTTCACCCAGTGCACCTCCATGAGCCTTCACTATGCTGACCTGAGTTATTTATAGAAGAAGGCAACCTGTGAAAATCGCTTATATGCCCAGGACGCAGAGGCTCATCTTAAAATCCTTGCTGGCAAAGCTGCTGTAAGATAACCAGAAGTGATATGTGATGTGGTCCAGAGAACTAATGTGAGTTTGGAATTTTGGTGCCTCTGATTCTCAGTTTGCCGTTCTGCAAAATGGGGATAATGACATCAATCACGCTGAGCTGTTGCAGAGAATAGGACAATGTCTCATACATCACCCACCATGGCTTTAGGCCCATAGGATAAGCTCTGTGTATTCATCTGTAAAGCTTTCCTTATGTGGGAACAGACCACTTCATACTCAGTCCTTTTGAAGGCTCTCTTGTTTGCAGAAGCAAGTGGACCAGCATGGGTTTGGCCATCAGAAAACATAGATTTGAGTCATAGTAACACTCTTTTTGATAGATTTAGCAATTAAAAACAGCAGGCTCTGTAAAATTTGAATTTCAGACAAACTAAATTTTTTCTAGAAGTATGTCTCAAAATATCACACGGGAAGTACTGGTGTGGTGCTGTGGGTTAATGCGCTGGACTGCGAAGTTGGTTTGAACCACAAGGTCAGTAGTTCAAGTTCACCTGCTGCTCCTTGGAAATCCTATAGAGGGTCACTATGGGTTGGAAGCAATTCAATGACACTTAAAAAAAAACAACAATACGAATGCCAAAAGGAAAAAAAAATACCCAAAAATTATCTGAAATTCAAATTTCATGGGGGATCCTGAATTTTAACGGGCAGCTCTACTTGTAGAATTTGTGACTTTCAGCAAGTCATTTGACTTCTTCAATTCTACCATCCGTAAGCAGTTACCAACGATTTCTGTGCTATTCATTTTTACATCATTTTATTCTCACAGGAACATTAGGAGTTAATTTTATTATCACTGTTTTATAGATGATAAAATTGAGCTACACAGAGGTTACGTAGCATGCGCCTGTTCACAGAGTAAATAGGTGAACAAGCTTTTGAACCCATCTCAACTAGAGAGAGCCCCATAGTGTTTTCTTTAAAATAGATGCCAAGGAGTTGGTTCTGCCTCGTGGTGGTCCATGTGTGTCAGAGCTGAACTGTGCTCCGTCAGGTTTGCAATGTCTGAGTTTTGGGAACTCGAGCACTTCCGGGTAGACTTATACTTCCAGTCTTTCAGTTAATAATGAAGTACTTTTATTGATCCCACTTCTGAGGGACTCCCACTGCGTCCTACTGCCTCTTTAAAATATTGTAATGTTAAGTGCCATCAGGTTGGTTCTGACTGATAGCCACCTGTATAGGATTTCTGGGGTTGCACTTGTTTGTGGAAGCAGAAAGTCTCAACTTTCTCCCATGGAATGGCTGGTGGGTTTGAACCAATGTTCATGTGGTTCAAAGTTCAGTGCTTACTGCATATGGCCACCACACTACTCCCCAAAATATAGTGATACATCCATCAAATATTAAATCATGTGAGAATAACAGAATAGTACATATTGTTGTTTTTAAACGCTGTTGAGTCGTTTCCGACTCATGTTGCTGTTAAGTGTTATTGAGTTTGTTTCGACTCATAGCGATCCTGTATAGGGTTTCCAAGGAGTGGCTCGTGGGTTTGAACCAAGGATCTTGTGGTTCAATCTGACCTTGCAGTCCAGTGTTTATCCTATAGCACCATACCAAGACTCCCTATAAAGGGTTTCCATGGAGCTGCTGGTGGGTTTGAACCACCGACCTTGTGGCTAGCAGTCTGGTGCTTAACCTACTGCACCAAACCAGGATACTGCATATTAAGGTAATCGTAATAAACCTGAGGTCCCCACAAAGCTCAGTCTCATGGAATCAAATTTGAAGAAGCACAGTTAAATTCTCAAAAAGAAATTACATTAAAAACAGGCCAAATAGGTAACCGATAGCACTTATCTAAAAGATCTTCCCTTGCCTGCCTTTCCTTTCCTTAGGAACTTTTCTCCTCAACATTTCCTAGGGGAAAAAAAAAGGTTTTTTGCCTCCACTCCTCCATCTGACTTGTTTGTCCTCTTTTTCCCCATCTCTGTTTCCACAACCCATTACTATGTCAATACACTTGGCCCTTCTACTAGAAAAAAGGTCTACATTCGTCAAAAAAAACAAAAAAGAAGAAGAAGAAGAAGAAAATTAGCCTGGCAGTTTCAGAATCTGGCAAGTTGAGTGAGTTGGGGAAGTTTATGTATATCCCATGTGAGTGAATTTTGTCCTTTTATACTAGGCACTTATTAAATGCTCATTTTCTTCTGTCCTCACTTACACTTGGCCATGTTTTGCCCACAGTTAAGGAAGTTTCCTCACCTAAAATTCTACCTTCAGCATTTTGTGCACTACTTGACAGGTACCTGAGGTGCTGGAAGAGAGTGGAAATATAAGATCCATGGGGATTTCCTGACATTTTTGCATTAGATAAGGAGAATAGTGAGAAAAAGGCAGTCCAGAAGATAAAGATAACTGCCTACATATCTCAAGTGAAGGTGTGTTCCTAGGGATTGAAAGAGCAGCAGAAAGACAAAATGAGAATATAATCCAAGGAAATGTATTTCTTGACTAGGAAGCCTTTGTAAGTCCAGGTGGTCTACCTGTATTTTCTTCTATAAAGGTTGATGAGATCTAGTATGTGATATCAGTTATAATCAAGTAGATTACAAACCCCATGTGTACCAACAAATGTACTCCAGAGTATTCTCAAGGATTGATTTTTCAGAAGCAGATCACCAGACCTTTCTTCCAAAGCACTTCTGGGTGGACTCAAACTTCCAACCTTTTAGTTAGTAGCTAAGCGTGCCAACCAACTGCATCACCCAGGGACTCCTATATGATATCATGATGGATAGCCAAGGAATTAATTTGTAGTCAACTGACCAATATCAACTTCTTGACTTTTGCTAAATAACAAGACCAACATTTAGAAATGTATTGTCAGAGGTTTATTGTCATTGATATTCTGTTGACTGATGATTCTACAAAAATCTAAGAAATATACTCTTATTCCACCTTGGCCTTTGTTGTTGTTGTTAAGTGCCATTGTAAGTGCCATTGAGTCAGTTACAACTCCTAGAGACCCTGTTTTAAAGGAGTGCTGGGCGGTTTGAGCCATCAACTTGTGGTTCAAGCTATGGCACCACACCAGGACTCCCCCTTGACCTTTGGTTCGTTGGTTACATGCCATAAAGTCAGTGCTGACTCATAGTTACCTCGCACAGGGTTTCTGACGCTGTAAATCTTTAGGGGAGCAGAAAGCCTCATCTTTCTCCCACGGAACGGCCGGTAGTTTTACACTGCTGACTGTGAGATTAGCAGCCTGACTTGTAACCATTACACCACCAGAGATCCTTGGCCTTTAATTTGATAAACTTTTTCAAATGAGACCTGCAGTGAACTCTTATTGGACTTCTCCTCTGATTGCTTTTGAAACCTTGTCAGTAAAGCCTTAAATCATTTCATTTTATTGAAAGTTTTTCTTATTCTCCTTCTGACACGGGCATGTCACAGTTAACAAAGCTCCTTAGCAAATGAGAAATAACAATAGCAGATCCCAGGTCTTTTACAGAGACATTGTCTCATCTTATTCTCAAATGCATTCAGGGATGTGTTCTCCTTTTGCCTTTGTGCACTTGAGGAAAAGGTGGCAAGTTGAATAACTTGCCGAAAGACACACAGCTAAAAATTGGGGTTGGAACACAGAGCTTGCTGACCCTAAAGCCTGTGATCTTGCCATGATACAGAGTATGACTTAAAACACATGAATGTCGAGTAGTTCCAGATGATGTTCAGACAGCACGGATCTTATCAGTAATGTTTCCGTTTAAAATGCTGGTTCCCAGATCTGGCCTGGTAGGGTGGGGTCTTTCTACATGCCCCTGCTGGGGTGATTCTGACTCATGCATTCCACAGGGTGCAATGGGTAACAAAAGCATTTTAGGAATAGTCTCTGATGACCAAACACTTGACAAGCACGTTCTCATTTAAATTTCCACAAAGTGCATTTTGTGGTTGATTCATCTGGAGATCAGACGCTCTTGACTTCATTGTCTATTCTCCATAGTACTATTGTGGGCAGCCTTTTAGTCCCAATGTAAATCTGATTTCTTTACCAGGACACCATAGGGTCTATAAATGAAAACATTCAAACCTCTGGGAAGTTAAGAAAGAGAATTTGGATCAGTTTTGCTGTGTATCAGTGGTTCTTAAATGGAGTGGTTATGCACCATAAGGGCTATCTGGCAATGCCTAAAGACGTTTTTGGTTGTCGCAACTGGGGAGAGGGAGCTATTAGATTCCAGCACATAGAGGCCAGGGATGCTGCTAAACATTCTACAAAAGTACACAGGACAACCCAACAAAACAGAGCTTTCCTGGTGTGGCGCTGTGGGTTAATGCGTCAGACTGCAAAGCCATTTGAACTGCCATGTTGGTGGTTCAAGCCCACCATCTACTCCTTGGAAACCCTACACAGGGTTGCTGTGGGTCAGAATCGACTTGATGGCACTTCACAGCAACAACAACAACGTTAATAGTACTGTTCCTGTTAGAAGTTCTTTAACAAATAGCTGTTACATTTCTTTTGGCGGTTGAACTGTGCTTCTTCGAACTTCACTTCTTGTAATTGAGCTGACTGGAACCTTGTTGTTGTTGCTGTTAAGTGCCCTCAAGTTGTTTCCAACCCATAGCGACCCTGTATAGGGTTTCCAAGGACCATCTGGTGAGGTTGAACTGCTGAACTAGCAGTTCAAACGATTTTGCAGTCAGGTGCATTAATCCACAGTGCTACACCAGGACTCTGCCTGGAACTTTAGGTAATTTAAATTTGAACTTCAGGAAATGCTGGTATTATTCACAAAGGCCACTGACTTTTTGTCAGTGAAGTACTGTCCATTCAAATTAAGCTACTACATTTCTTTCTTTTTTTTAATTTAAGTTTTTACTGTGAATTGAGTGATAGTTTACATGGGAGAACATCAGTTTTACACTGATCATATTGTATTTCATTTCATTGCAATGATTACAATCTCCTTCATGCATCATCATTCAACACTATTTGCTTCTATTCCCTCTGTTTTGTTATTGGTCTTGTTTTCAGGGGGATGTACACAAAAACACTAAGAAATATATAATCATTTAAACAACCAAAGGGCACATTCTGCAAGCCTGCCTCCTGGCCAACAACACACAACCTTTCTCTTTCCATGAGTCTAGGGTCCTCAGCTGCTCTTTCTCTCCAGGTCTTCATCTTTATCCTCATCTCTGGTGTCACTGCCTCTATGGATAGGGTCCCACATTCTGCTTGTGCTCTTTTCCTTTGATGAACCTAGGGTTCTCTGTTCCTGGATTTAAGATTAACTACTCCCCCTTTTTGTTACAAAACTTCTACCTTTACAGTTGTGACAGTCGCAATTAGACATGATAACAATTATTCACTATTGAATCATAAGAATCTGATCCACATCTCTTTTTACCAGACCCATCTAGACAAGATGAAAACTATTTAGTGAGGATTCTACCTTTTCCTGCACACTCTGAAACTAAACTCCCTCTTGAAAACTTGTAAGTCAGACACTTCATGCTCTTATAGACCCCGCATTTTAGGTAGCCAATGTCTAAGTTGCCCATTCCTATCTACAGAGGGGACAGGATTGATACTTGATGTGAAGACTCCTTTCCTCGTATTTGGTATTTTGAGCTACTACATCCATAAGCATGGGTCAAGCTCATTAAATTGTAGCAGTTTATACTTGTTTCTTTTATCAAAAAAACCTGTTATTAAAAAAGTCTTCCTCTATTTGAGTTCTGATCATAAGCTATCGAAGCTACATTGAATGGGTACTATCTGCAAGTTTGGTTTTTCTTGTGCATCTCCCCTCACTTCTTATCAGCTGGATGCTTCACTCTCAGCTCTAGCCCTCGATGGCTGTCCTTGTCCATGGGCTCAGGAGACTCTGAGTCTCACCATACTTGGGACCAACCAGTCCTTCCTCTTGTCTCTATCATCTCCAGGTCAGCGGGAGTCTATGGAACGTGGTTGAACTCAGCCCATTTCTTCATTGATGACTTTCCCCCTCTTCCACTCACCAGTAGTCCACTGTGGTTGTGGTCGTCAGCAAACTTACATGCTTGCTCATGTGTTCCCTTTGAGTTACAGTCTTGGAGGGGGGTTTGTCCTGAGGGGAATTGATTGCTTGTCAGGCTACTGCATTTTGTATTTAATTTTTCTTCAGCCAGTTCTTCTTTCTGGGCTATTCCTTCACCCAGAGATCCCACAAAAGATAGACAAAATGGTCAAATGATAACTTTTCTAAATCAATATATGAAACCCTAGTGTTCAATGACATTGCATGAGTTGTTCACAATACACTACTTCATTTAGAATTTGCTTGTTCTTTCTCAGATTTCAATGTACTTTTAGCGGTGAATTCCACTAATGTTGACCCTGCAACATTTATTACACCCGTGTACTCATATGCTCTCCTTCCTCTTCCAGGGCTCTTTGGGTCTACTGCAGTATAACTTTTCATTACTGAAATTAAACTCATTCTTTCAAAATAGTTATTTCTGTACTTCCTGTATAAAGTCAGGAGGTCTACTCATTATCAGTCAGCAAATATAATCTGAGATTTTCCTGGAGAAGTAATCAAAACTCTTCCCATCAAGATGAATCATACACTGGAGAGGAATGACTTAACCCAAACTCTACTCATGTTAGTCAGCAAAAACCTCAATCAATCTTAACAGCACTAGAAGTGGGACAACTAGAAACCACATGCTTCTTGAAATGATGTAAGAGGAAATACACAGTCCATGCAGGAAAGTTTTTAGCACCAATAAAATTTAACCTGAATTTAATCAAGTCTTTAGCTCTAAATACCAGTTTACATTAAATTAGGAGCTAGAAGGGCAAGTAAAATGACATCATGAGAAAACAATCAGATATCCAGAATGTGAGAAAGCCATTTAATGCAATGAACCTTGCTTGAACTTTGATGCATATTTCAGTTGCTACCAACTCATAACAACCCTGTTTAGGGTTTCTGAGGAGCAGCTGGTGGGTTTGATCTACCAGCTTCACAACTCAAACAGACCTTGTGGTTCAGCGCATTATCTCACAGTGCCACACCAGGACTCCTACAGGATATTAAGGAATCATTAATCCTGTCAGCTGTGATCTAGTATTGTAGTTATATAAAAATGAATTAAGTACCCACTGCTAGCAACAATGATTTTCCAGACATGAGGTTCCAATCCATTTCATCAGAAGCTCCAAATCAACTGCTTTTTAAACTAGGATAAAACAAGTCCTCTCATGTGCTCTTGGCACTAGCATTTAACAATCTTTCAGTTACGAACTGCAAACTAGATCACTGTCCAACACAGAAATGACAGAAAGACTTAAAGGTTCACCACATACACTACCTTGATAGTGGCAAAAATCGTATTTCAACACATTAAGTGAATCCACAATAAAAACTAGAAGCAAATCTCAGATGGGGCATGATGAAGAGAGAGCAGGAGGTAAGATGTTGTTAGAGGCATGTGATGACGTTGCTTCAGACAAATCATCTTAATGGGCACTGAGAATCCCTCAGACGTGCTGAAGAGCATCTCATTGACCTGAACTTCCATCAAGACATGTGAGCTGGGGAAAATGGCACGTTTTGCTTACAGATCTTTTAGGCAATAAAACATGACAAAAGAAATGCAACCAACCAATGAATCCATCAATATTTAATGATTTTCAAAGTAATAACTCTCCATTTAGTTACATAATGGCATTGAAAGTGCTCCCTTTTATTTTTCTTTTTTATAATATACTCTTCTTTGGTTGAATTTGTAACCACAGAGATTAAAAATCATCCTCTTTAGGGTTAAAACTACAAGTTGAAGTCCTTCAGCTTACACTGTGACCGTATCTAACATACGGCATTTTTTCCAACTTACTAAAGGCTTCAAGTAGGCAGAGGGTGAACGTAATAGCCTAGAAGGTCTGAGGTCATAACTTAAGAATATTAACACATCTATTCAGTAGTTCGAATCTACTAGTCACTCTACGGGAGAAAGATGAGGCTTCCTGTTCCTGTAAAGATTTACAGCCTTGGAAACCCTACACAGGGTTGCTAGGAGTAGGAACCAACTTCACAGCACTTAACCACCGCCAACACCACCATACAAAGGTAGGAATCCTGGTCTGGTGCTGTAAGATCAGCTCAGGACTGTAAGATCAGTTTGAATCATGAGGGTGGAGGTTGAAACTCCCCAGCTGCTCCTTGGAAATGCTATACTTGGTCACTATGAGTTGGAAATGACTGGATGGTAACTCAACAGCAGCAACAACCATTGAAAGGTAGAGACAAACAAGGAGTCACATGGATTATTTAGCTTCAATAACAGGCCTGTGTCCAGTTTTCTTATTTGGCTGAAAACTTTTTGCTATGAATTCACTTGTGAGTTCATGTTCAACAATAGCATGTCTTTTCTTCATTCTGTCTTCTCCAGGTTTCCTAACTAGTCAATTCCTATCTACCAATTGTCAGAAGTCTGGTATAGAGGGAAGAGTATCAAATGGCTAAAAAACAAAGCAAAGCTCATATCTTGGCTAGCAATGCCCCCAGCTAAATTCTCTTGGTTGCACTTTCATGATCTCATAGAGTATTAGCTAGAAAGGAAAGCTTGGGTTAGAAGTGGTTTTCAGTCTTTCTTCTGCTCAGCACAGCTAGTAGATCTGACAAAACCTCATCATGTGGAGGTGCTCACATCCTCAGTGTGATAGTTTTTTCATCACTAGGGTAAACTTTTTTATTGTCTGCTAATAGTTGCTGTGACAAATGGGGATTCAGAACACTTAATTGTGGTCATACAGAACCTGTACCAAGAGGTAGTTGTTCGAACTGCCTTGGGCCAAGGGATGCTGTGAGGTTTGAAATCATGAAAGGTGTGCACCAGTGTTATATCCTTCCACCATGCTTATTTAATCTCTATGATGAGCAAAGAATCCAAGAAGCTGGACTATCTGAACAAGAACATGGCATCAGGATTGGATGAAGACCCATTAACAACCTGTGTTATGAAGAGGACACAACATAGCTTGCTGAAAGCCAGGAGGGTTTAAAGCACTTACTGATGAAGATAAAAGAATACAGCCTTCAGTCTAGATTACACTTCAATGTAAAAACAAAAAAACAAACAAACAAAAATCCTCACAATTGGATCAATCCATGATACATAAGAAGTTATTGAAGCTGTCAAGGATTTCATTTTACTTGAATCCACAATCAGTGCTCATGGAAGCAGCCGTGAAGAAATCAAAGGACATACTGCATTAGGCAAATCTGCTGCCAAAGATCTCTTTAAAGCGTGAAAGAGCAAAGATGTCACTTTGAGAACTAAGGTGCGTCTGACCTCAGTCCTGGCATTTTCAATGGCCTCTTATGCAATGTGAAAGCTGGACAATGAGTAAGGAAGACCCTGGAGAAGAACTAGTACATTTAGATTCGATTATGGTGTTGATGAAGAATACTGAAAGTAACATTGACTGCCATCAGAACAAACAAATACGCCCCGGAAGAAGTACAGTCAGAATGTCTCTCGGAAGTGAGGAAGGTGACACTTTGTCCCATGTAGTTGAAAAAGGACATCACACTCCGTAAAAGAGAATGTCAGCACAAAAGAAGAAGGCCAAAGAGATTGAATTATACAATGGCTGCAGCAATGGACCCAATCATAACAATAATTGTGGGGGTGGAGCAGGACTGGGCAGTGTTTTGTTCTTTTGTGCACAGGGTCGCTAAGATGGAGCCAACTTGATGACACCTAACAACAACAACACTACTTCCTGCCTCTCTCTGGAGAAGATTGTCCATCCCTCTTCACACTGGAACTGGGTGGGGTCATGCGACTTTTCCTGGCCAGGAAAATGTGACCGGAAGTGATGGGTCACTTCTGGCTAGATGCTTATGAACCAGTATATGGTTGGCCACATTGTACTTTTATGAAATAGGTAGGGTTTCCTATAGACAATCATCCCTTAACTTGGGTCCCACAGTAAAGATGTCAACCTGTGATGAGCAGATAATTATAAGGAATGACAGGTCTTTGGTATTGTACAACACTGAGATTCAAGGTGTGCATGTTCTTGTTGTATTATTTTCTTATATTACATCGTAACTTATTTTTCTGTACTGGAGATGAACTTTGAGGGTAGAAAATCATGTACGGGTGAGGTGGTGTGAGAAAGCTTCTTAGATGATTCTGTGTGTCCTTCACCTTCCAATCAGATTATAACTGTGTCTCTAAGGCAACGCTACTAGTATGACCATCGTAACCCTAAACTCGTTTAAAGGGTTGACGATATTGTCTACCTATTAGCTACCTTCCAAGTTAGAAATGTACCTTTCTTTATATTTATATTTAAATATACCTTTATTTATAACTAAATTTAAATATACTTAGCACATAATTGTTTTAGATCAGTCAACCTGGTTCCTAGATACCTGCTTCAGTTTATTCTTTCTTTTACATGTCATACACCTTAACCTCAAGTAATTCATTACTGGGCTTTATGATCTTAAAACTCAGTTGACCTGTTTATCTATTTTATAAAATGGAAAACAACACAAGGAAGGGAAATAACCGACTCCAAGTTCCTATTAAGGGCCAGACCCCTGTACTTAATGCTGTTGCATATTAACCGATACTGCTTTCATGTTGAAAAGAGGAAACTGAGACACAGCAATGTAAAATATCATGCCCAAAGCCTGCCACATG
Source organism: Chrysochloris asiatica (assembly GCF_000296735.1). Lineage (NCBI taxonomy): Eukaryota > Metazoa > Chordata > Mammalia > Afrosoricida > Chrysochloridae > Chrysochloris > Chrysochloris asiatica. Next base: position 342,272 of record NW_006408808.1, on the reverse strand, counting down.
CAAAGTGGGAGAGCAGGAACACAGATCCGACCAGTGTAAGAAGCCACTACCCCAAACCACCCTCTGCACAGTAGTTTAACTCTATTTATTGGTTCGTTCAAATTCTTTTATTTAAAATGATTCTTTTGTGGGCAAGGATTCCTCATTCAGTTGTATCACATTTCTTAATTTTCAAAGTATTTCAAACTTGTTTTAAAATCAGTCCGAATATGCCAGGTACTGAGATGAAAATGCCCCAAATGCTGGGGGCTTAATAGAATGGAAATTTGTAATCCATGTTTTACGTCCAACTTGAGTCCGTAGGATTTCAGCTTCCCCAAGTCACCCTGGGTTATCAGGTTCAGAGAGGATCCATATAGGTTTTTTAGTTGTGGCACTTGCCACTTAACCATCTTCACATATATAGTTCAGTGATGTTAAGTATGTTCCTCACGTAGTCTAACCCATTCATCTTAACTGTTTCCAGATTTTCCCATCACCCTAAGCCTTGTATCTTCCTTTCCTCCTCCCACTGCTGGTAACCACAGATAAACTTTGGTCTCTATGGATGTGACTTACCCAGATTGTTCATGGAATATTTTGTGACTCATTTATTTCACTCTGCAAAATGTTTTCAAGGTTAAAATGTTAAAAGTTGCAACTTGCTCCGTGACTCCATGATGGCCAGTGTGGGAAAAGGAAACCTGGTAAATTGTGCACAGCTATTTAGGAAATGACACATGCCAGTCACATTTCATGGGTTAAATAAGACACAAGCTGGTGTTAAGTGCCACTGATTTGGTGCTGATGAATTGTGACTTTGCATAGGGTTGCCAGGGAGTGACTGGTGGTTTTACCATAACATTGTTGTCAGGTGCCATCGAGTTGGAACCGACTCATAGCGACCCCATGCACAGCAGAATGAAACAATATCCGATCCTGGGCCAACCTCACTACCGCTGCCACACTTGATGCCATCAATGATGCCACCTGGCCAATCCATCACGTTAGGGATCTTCCTCTTTTTCTCTGACCCTCCACCTTACCCAGCATGACATCTTTTTCTAGCGATTGTTTTCTCCAGACAATATGTCCAAAGTATGAGAGACAAAGCTTAGCCATCCTGGCCTCCAAGGAGCACTCTGGCTGCACTTCTTCCAAAACAGATCTATTGGTTCTTTTGGCAGTCCATGACACTTTCAGTATTCTCCTCCAACACCACAACTCAAAGGCATCAATTCTTCTACGATTTTCCTTATTCACTGTCCAGCTTTCGCATCCATAATTCATTACCATAACATATTCTGGTGGATTTGAACTGCTGGCTTTGTGGTTAGCAGTCCAGTGCTTATCCTACAGCACCTCATAAGGACTCCAAATAAGACATCTGGCAGTGGTTTGGCACTGTAGGATAAGCACAGGACTACAAGGCTGGGGTGAACCACAAGGTCAGCAGTTCAAGGCTCACCAGTCTCACCTCGGAAACCTCACACTGCATCACTAGGTGTCGGAACGACTCGACGGCACTCAACAACAATGACAAATTTAAAGATAATGGAGAAACACAATAATCCTATCATGTGCTGGAAACGGAATACTCGTTGGTAGACCTAGAGCGTCACAGATCCATTTATTATGAGTTTTCCCTGAAGCAGCTTCAGAAACGTGTACGCACTAAATGTCTATTCACAGATGGTGTGTGTGCTTTTAGGGAAGGAAGAAAGAACACTGGTCATGATCCATATGAAAAATTGTGTTTCATAAAAATGCCCATAAAGGATCGTCTATTTAAAACGATACACAACTACCCGATACTCATGGATTACACTCTGTCAGACGGCAGTCATCCCCAGCTCACTCTGCCCTGCGTTTTTCAGCACAGCTCAGATTTTCCATCCTTTTCTACTCAGAAAGTCAGTTGCTGTTGAGTCCGCCAGACTCATAGGGATCGTATGTGTGTATAAGTAGAACTGTGCTCTCACAGGTTTTCAATGACTGACTCTTCAAAAGGAGATTGCCAGGACTTTCTTCTGATGCACCTTTGAGTGGATGTGAACTTCCAGCTGAGGAGCTTAACTATATGTACTACCCAGAGACTCATATTTTCTACTTTCAAAGTCTTAAACGAGAAACTCACCTCTACTCAGGCTAAATAGTATTATTTGATAGGCAGAAAGTAAATTCTTGTCTTATGCTGGAAAATAATTTCTCACTTCAAGACCGCGGCCTTGACTCACAGCATGGCCTTAACACACCGTCTATTTGTAAACAGGGTCACAGCATGGACGACACAGGCGAATGAGTGGAAAAAGCACAGATTATAAATGATCTCATTAAAAATTAAAGCCAGATAAAATTGTATACATTTCACTAAATTACCTTTCTAGGCTTTGGCAAATATTCCAAGGGCAGCTAATCTCTCCATTTTAATTAGATTGCATGTCTTTTTCAAAGGCTACTGTCCTGATACTTTAATATAAAAAGACCATTCTTATTTAAGGCAGAAAGCTGGGAATTAACATTCATTGTTAACCTTCTTCTAAGGGGAATGATTTCACTTCAAATTAGGAAGACCCTCCATATTTGAACCACATTTATGATTTAAAAAATAGATTATCAGCAAATGATACCCTGAATGTCTGAAAGATCACTCGGTTCACAGTATTTGTCCAATAAAGTATTGGTAACTACTAATAAAATAACTAACCATGACACTGGCAACTTTCCCCACATGATCAAGTGCACATACAGGCCTGATTGGACATCACATGCTAGTCTCAGAGAGGAAGTTACCCTGTAAACTAAACTCTATAATTCATTCTTCTTGTTGGTTTGGAAACTACAGAGCCATTTTTTTCGATTATCTTCTAATCTAGGAGTTTCCACACACTTCTGATCATGTACCCTGTTACAAAAAAACTTTTTGCAAATCTACCCACCACAAATGTGTATAAAAATGCACTAGGCATAGCTTGAAGAGGGGAAATAATACTAAGATGCTTGACTCTCTTATGTATATTGGTTTCCCTTTCCTGCTGTTGTAAAATAGTCACTTGAGTGGGACAGAAAGGAATGTCGGGTAACATGATTACAGAAAGCATATAAGCCTGTCTTCAGCCTATAACTGATTGGAATAAGTGGGGTTCTAGAACTTGACCAGTGAAACAGGATGCTTGTGGTGTCTCTGCAGTGTATAGGACCTTCGGTGGAATCCTGAGCCCCATTTAGAACCTTCTGAGGTCAGACACTCCCACTACAAAGGACAAGCAGATCAATCTGGAACAGCTAGAGCAACAGAAGACACATCTTCAAAGAAAGATCATCAAGAAAAACTCAAAACAAAAATGGCAGTATGACTGGC
>NW_006408808.1:335615-337345 GCF_000296735.1 Chrysochloris asiatica | reverse complement strand
CTCACAACATTTTACAATCAATCACAAGTGCAGAAGAGAAGCAAAAGGGCGTTCCAACGAGGCCCAAATCTGCCAAATCCCTGTTGTTATTTCTTTCTCCAGCCTTCTTTCTGCCACAGATTTTTATCTACTCGATTTGTATAGATTCTCACCAGAGACAGACATTAGTGGCAAATTTTGAACATTCTTGTATCCAAAACAACTTCAGAGAACACCAAGCCCAAACAGGGCAGCTCAGTTCAACATGTAAAATGGGACTTACTAAAGTCGCTCTGTACACCACCCTGAGACTTTTAAGCTCCCAACCCAGGTGCAGCATGAATACACTACTTGGGTTTAAAGACAGATCTTTGGGATACGGCCCTCTACAGTTCTCAAGCTTCATCTCTTGTTAATATCTTCGTTCATCTGTCTGTAACACAAGTGCTACTGAAAAACAACATCCTTCCTACTCATTCTTAGAATAGTAGTCCATTCTTCTCCATCATGGCACTAGGACACTGGTCCCTAAATAAGCGTCTCTTAACTTATTCAGGAACTCCATTAAACTTGAGGTCATGGACTTATTTTCCATCTTGTCCTCAGTGCCTAGCACAATACCTAGCACAAGCAGGTACTTAATTATTTCTTGTATTAATGAATTCTTTTTGGCCTTCCCATTATGCTACAGGAAGCAGAAGGGAAGCAAAGTGTCTGGTCATCCTATACATCTTTAAGATACAGACAAGGACTATATGATTCTTATATCCTTCAGACCTCAACCCAAATGTCTGTGTATCAATCAGTGTTTTCCTTGGCCAACCTAGCTAAAATTACAACTCCCACCCTCTTCTTTTCTTAGTTTATTTTTTCCTCCTTAGCTTTTCTCATTACTCAGCACATTATCTCTATTATCTTTAATTTTTTGTTGTCTTTCTCGCCTATCAGTTTAGAGGTTAAATTACCAGGGAAGAAGTGTCTTCTCCCTAAATGGTGACATTCAGAGAAGTATGAAGTTATGGCAAAAAAATGTCAACATCTAAGCTTTAGCACAACCATTAGAAGACAAATGAGATGGAGAAGAGTCATTTGTATTAATCTGCACCTAAATATACACATAAAAATAGGTAGCTTATCTCCTTGTAGGATGGCTTGTGGTTCGTGTCTGCCTTGTTCATTTATCTGTCAGAGGCCCAAATCATGTCATCACAAGCAACAAACTAAGAGGGATGAGAAGTTTAAGATATTCTTGGAGCACATCACAGTCAGCAGGAGGGGGTTGAAAACTGGATGGCGATTAACACTCCTATGTAGTTATTGTTGTAAAGTGCTGTCGAATTGGCTCCAACTCATAGAGACCTGTATAGGGTTTCCAAGGAGCGGCTGGTGAGTTGGAACTGCAGACCTTATGGTTCAAACCGATCTTGCACCACACTATAGCACCACCCCAGGTCTATAAAAATATTAAATTGTCATAATGACTAGTAAGATGATATATGGATGTGATAGAGATAATATATCATGCTCATCTGATACAAGGATATGTCTGTATCAGATTGTCTTTTTTTTTTTTTTTTAACCTTTAATCAAGAAAAACGTTTCTTAAATTTTTACAATAGTGGTGTCATACAATATTAGTGCTTTTGTGATTGACTAATTTCACTCAACATAATGTTCTCCAAGTTCATTCATGTTGTGAGGTTTTGCAGATTCATCGGTACTCAACATTGTGTAGCATTAAATTGTGTGCA
>NW_006408808.1:328516-335114 GCF_000296735.1 Chrysochloris asiatica | reverse complement strand
GCTCCTGGACTGCAAAATCTATCACTTCCCATCTTTTGTTATAAAATGTCAACCTTTAGCTTTCCAACATTCACAGTCAGTCCTGATAGCAATCATTCACTATTGCACCATAAGAGTCTTATCCTATCTCCTTTCATCACCTCTGTCCAGACAGATTGGAAACCACTCAGTGGATAGTCTCCTTTTCTCTGCACGCTCTGGAACTATGTTCCCTATATAAATCTTGTAAGCCAGTCACCTTTTGCCTTTGTGGATCCCCCACCCCTTTTTGGGTATACAATGTCTAAGTTGCCCATCTTTGTAGACCCTGTGTACCAAGGGAGTGGGAATGATCCTCGCTATAAAGATGTGCTCCCTCCTTTGACCTACTGCATCCACAACCATAGGTCAAGTTCATCAAATTGTAGTGAATTACTTTTTTTTTTCCTTTTGTTTCTTCTTCTAGTCAAGTTCTGATCACCCAGCCATTGAAGCTAGGTCAAGTGGGGGTGTTCTTGTGCATCTCTCCCCTCACTTCATATCAGCTAGACACTTCACACTCTACTCTGGTCCACTGTGGCCATGTCCCTGTCCCTGGGCCCAGGAGTCCGGAGGTCTCATCATATTGCTGGCCAACCAGGTCTCAATCCAGGTTAACAGGAGTCTGTTGAGTGTGGTCAGACTTTGCTCACAACTTCTTCGCTGTTTTTCCCCTACTTCCCCTTATTGGTGACCAACGTGGTCAGCAGCAACACCACTTGCCTGCTCGTGTATTCCCCCTAAGTTTTAGTCTTGGAGTGGTTTGCCCTGAGGGGACCTAACTAACCACTTGCCTTGATGGCTTCTGGAGGAACGACTTGCTTGTTCTTGTAGTATTCAAACAGACGGCCATTATTGTTTTTTTTATTTTTCCTGCTGGTCTTTCTTTCAAGAAGTATCTTCTGTCCTTCTAGCTGCTCCAGGCTGGTCTGCTTGTCCTTTCAAGTGGAAATTTCTCACCTCAGAAGATTCTGGATGGGGTTCAGGATTCCACCTATGGTCTTATGCAGTGCAAAGGCTCCACAGGAAGACTCCTTCACTGGGCAAGTCCTAGCCCCAGTTTAGGTATTCCAGTCAGTTATAGTGACCCTGCACAGAGTTTCTGAGGCTGTAAATCTTTACAGAAGCAGAAAGCCTCATCTTTCTCATGTGGAATGGCTGGTAGTTTCGAACTACTGACCTTTAGGTTAGCATGCCAATTCATAATCACTACACTACCAGATATGTGTGAATTAATTGCTATCATTATGTTTTTTTTTGTGTGTGTGTGTGGTGCAGTTCGTTCCTTTGTTCTGCATGCCTTCTTGTGCTCAGTTCATGTTTTTTGTACTAATTCTTGTCAGTTTCTTCTTAATTTTAATGTTTCCTTGTTCTGTTTGGATCTTCATTTTCATGGTAAGCTATGAAGTATTAATTTTCCTTGGAGTTACTCTATATTCTGTTATGTTTTCCCTGCATTAAAGACAGTCTATTGTATCCTGCAATCTACCTGACCTCCTTACCACCTGGATGTCTGTTCCTATATTTTTTCCCTATATTTGATTGGCCTCACAGGTCCTCTGAATTTGTTGTTATAATTTTGTTCTGTTCTGAACTCTGCTACCTGTCGACTGAGTTCTGGGTGGTGTTGCCATTTCTGTCAATTGTTGTTGTCTGTTCTTGCTGGTTTTCATCCAAAAAACTCCCTTTAGGTTGTTTTGAAGCTCTGGATTGGCTTTGACAAAATCTCTTAGCTTCTGTTTATCCTGGAATGTTTTAATTGCACCACTGTATTTGAATGACAGTTTTGCTGGATAGACAATTCTTGGTTGGCAGTTGTTTTTTCCTTTTAGGGTTTTATATACATATCCCCATTGGCTTCTTGTCTGCATGGTTTCTGCTGAGAAGTCTGAGCTTAATCTGATGTACTTGCTTTTGTAGGTTACATTTCTCTTTTCTGTGGCTGCTTTTAGGATTATCTCCTTGTCTTTGGTTTTGGAGAGCTTGATTATGATATGTCTTGGTGCTTTTCTTTTAGGGTGTATCCTCCCTGGGGGTCATTCACCTTCTTGGATGTTTATCTTCTCATCCTTCATGATGTTAGGGAAGTTTTTTTCCCAGTAGTTCCTCAATCATCTCCTCTGTGGACTTCTGTGACTCTTCCTGTTCTGGGATGCCAATAATTCTTAAGTTATTCATCTTCATGTTATCCAGCATGAATCTTAGACTCTCTTCAGATTTTTTAATCCTTTTTTTCTGCTTGTTCTTCTATCTTAACAGTATTGAGAGATTTATCTTTCAGCTCACTTGTTCTGGCTTCCATCTCTTCAATTCTACTCCTTTGCCATTTCAGTGTGTTGTCCCTTTCTGATATTTTATTATTAATCATCTGGACCTCTTTTTGCAGGTTTTGAATTGTTTCCAATGCTATATCTAACTTGTTTGATTGCTCCTGTAGTGCTTTCCTGATTTCTTCCTTATTTTCCTCCACCCCTTTGTGGAGCATTTGAATTCGCTTCCATAGTATTCTTCTGAATTCCTTCTCAGGCAGATCCAAAGCCTGCTCTTCTTCTACTAGTAAGCATTTTCAGGGCTTAAATGGATATATGTTCCTGTGTTGTTAAGCTTACTGAGTGTCTCCTGGTTGATATGATCTGCAGAAAGGCTTCCCTTTTCACATGTAATGCCTAGCACCACTCAAAAAAGTAAAACCGTAGCTGACTGTCCAGTAGCCTTTGCTGTGAGGGCAGGGATAAAGGGTCCCACAGTGGTCAACTTAAGGGCTGGGTCCAAGAGTCAGACGTCATAAGAAGCAGCCTGTGGGATCAATGGGGCTCTCAGGAACCCCTTCCCTGTGCCATGGAAAAACTGTGGGCACAACACTGGAGCCTTTTGGGGTTGTGCTCCCAAATGCCTGAAAGTATCCAGGCTGGGCAGTGAGGGTGCAACTCGGGAGAGGAGGAAAGAAACATGAAAAATCAAAAGTGAAAAATGAAAATTCTGCCACACCTCTTTTTCTGGACGCAGCTCCATGGCTTTTTAGCACTGTGTCACTGTATCTGCTTGGCTGTGGGCCCACCTTCTGAACTCAGTCCAGGCCGAGGGGCTCATAGGGAATCGATCGTCCCAATCGATCCAGAACTTGCCATATTTTGTTTCTACAGTCAGATTTCTCCACAGGTGGGTGCGGGAAACTGGGTCCCAGTACCTTATACAAGATCCAAAACTCTGGCACTGCTCCGGGGAAGCTCCTTCTATGTTCTTTCCGCACATCCGCTGAGGAGTCTTTCCTACCTGTCTCTGCTTAACGGACCCCAAACTGGAAGTAGTGCTATCGTGGGCTAATGTGCTGGATTGCAAAGTCAGTTTGAACCACAATGTTGGGAGTTCAAGCTCACCAGCCATTCCCTGGAAATCACATACAGAGTTGCTATGAGCTGGAACAAACCTGATGGCATTTAACAACAACATCAATTGTGACCAAAACATGGCATATGTGTGGCTTTGAATAACAGCAATTTATTTTCTCATCATTCAGGAGGATAGAAGTTTGAATTCAGGGCACTGGCTCTAAGGGAAGAACAGTCTGTTGGCTCTGGGGAAAATTCTTGTCTCAAGTTCCCAAACTGTTTATTTCTGGATTCCCTGGAAACTTTCATGTGGCATCTACAAGTCTCTTTCCCCACTTCCTGTTTGCTTGTGTCTGTGGCTAATCTGCTCTTTTTGAGTCTCAAAAGCTATGAAATTTAAGACACACCCTACATTGATAAGGTCTCGTTGACATACAAAGAAAGCCTTCTTTCCAAATAGTTACATCCCAAAGTACAGGGGTTACATTCCAACACATATATCTGAGAGGACTTTAAAGAGTTAATGGAAAAATCCCATCTTTTTATTTCATTTTTTTCATGAACTTCTTGAAGCTCCCTGTATATGCTTATTATTTGGAAGGTAGGGTGCTGTGGAAAGGGGTATACAATCTAATCCATAGCAAACTTCTTCTTTATCCCTTAGTTTTTGGTCTCTAAATTTCCATTCATGGGATGGTAGGATAGGGGACAGGCTTCACTGTTAGTTTCTTATTTTGTTTAATTTAAATTTATATTGGGATCATTTTAGATTGATGTGTGGTTATAAGAAAAATACATAAAAATCCATTAGACACTTTGTCCATTCTTTTCCAATGGTAACATTTTGTACAACTATAGTAAGGAGCGAGATGGATTGGCAATATGGCAGCACCAATGGGCTCAAGTGTGGCAACAACTATGAGGTTGGCTCAGGACCAGACAGTGTTTTGTTCTGTTGTGCAAAGGGTCGCTATAAGTTGGTACTGACTCGATGGCACCTAACAACAACAATAATGGTAAGGGGCTCTGGTAGTGTAGGAGTTATGAGTCGGGCTGCTTACCTCAAGATCAGCAGTTTGAAACTACTAGCTGTTCCACGGGAGAAAGATGAATCTTTCTTCTTCCGTAAAGATTAACAGCCATGGAAACCCTATGCAGTGTTGCTATGAGTTAGAACCAACTCCACGGCACAAAACCACCACCAGCCACTGAATGGTGTAGCGTGTTGGGCTGCTAATTGCAAGATCAGCAGTTCAAAAACACCAACCACTCTGTGGGAGATACATGAGACTTTCTGCTCCTGTTAAGATTTAGAACCTTGAGAACTATTTTATAGGGTCACTGACTGGATGGAACAGAACTGACTCCATGGCACAAAACAGCAGTGGCAGTGTAATATCACATGGCATTGTTAATTGATACAATGCATTGATCTGAGTCAGATTTCTCATTTCATTTGATCTTGTATGTGTGGGTGTAATAAGTTCTACACCGTTTCATTGGCTGTGTGGGGGCCTGAGACCACCACCCCCGTCATGATGCTGAGCACTTTCAACACTACAAAGATCCCTTGTGTTATCTGTCCTCTCATCACTCTCCCCTTTCTAGCCCTCACTGCTGGCAATCTGGTCTCCAGTTTTGCATTTCTCAATTCAAAAATATTATATAAATAGAATTATACAGTTTGGAAGCTTTAGGGTTTGCTTTTTTCACTCAGCATAATTTCTTGGATGTTCATCCAAGTTGTGTATTTAAATCATTTGTTCCTTTTTCATTGCTGTGTAGCATTCCCTGGTAGGCAGCACAAGTCGCTTCACCATTGTCCTGCTGAAGGGCAACTGGACTGATTCCAGTTATTGACTATGATAAGCGAGATAAAGCACCAGACTGTCAGTTTGAACCACAAGGTCAGCAGTCAGCTTCTCCTTGGAAAGCCTATACAGGGCCACTATGGAGTCCTGGTGTGGCACCTTCGGGTAAGCACTCGACCTCAAGGTTGGTGTGAATCACAGGGTTGGTGGCTCAAACCCTGCAGCTGCTCCTCAGAAAACCTATACAGACTCAACAGCACTTAACCACCACCACCACCAACAACAAATGTATAGGATTCAAAGCCTTCAAGTTTAGATTTTTGAGGAAACACTTCATTTCTCTGGAACAAATCCCCAGGAGTAGAGTTGCTGGATGGTATGGTAATTGCATGGTTACTTCTTTTGCTTTGTTTTTTTATGAACAGTAAAACTTGGTTTACAGAGCGATCATACCACATTATACATGTGATTCCCACTAGGAATATTTGAGCGATCCAGCTTTCTCACAATCAGCCTTTGGTACTATCATTACTGTCACTTTAGTAGGTACACAGTGTTATTTCCTACGGTTTAATTTGCAAGTCTCTAAAGGATAATCATATTGAATAGCTTTTCATATGCTCATTCACCTTGTATATGCTCTTTGGTGAACTGTTCATATCGTTTGCCCATTTTCTACTTGTATTGTTTGTTTATTTATTTTTCCATGTTTTATTGTGAATTATATGATATTTTACAAGGGAGAACTTTAGTTTTACATTCAATCCACCATACATCGTTTCATTGCCATGGTTCCAATCCCCTCCATGCACCATCAATCCACCAAAGGGTTGTATTGCTTATTTTTTTACTGTTGAGTTTTCAGGGATATTATGTTGACTAGATTTTATCTATGCTAGATTGAAAATTACCTGTCCAACACAAGTCTGCTAATATTTTCTCCCTGAGCTTGTCTTTTCTTCTTTTTCACCTGGGTCTCTTTCATGGAACAAATGTTTTAATTTTAATGAAGCCCAATTTATTAACATTTTCTTTTAACAGTCATGCTTTTGGTGTCAAATCTAAGAATTATTTTCTTCTGAGTTAGATCTGGGTTATTTTTTCTTCTGTGTTTTTCTAAATGTTTCATAGTTTTACATTTAATTCTTTAATACATTTTTAAGTTAATTTTTGTGTAAGGTGCAAGGTTTAGGTTCACTTTTTTTGACCATGGATGCCCAATAGCTTTAGCACCATTTGGGTCAAAGATGATTTTTCTTTACTGAACTGGGCTTTCTAGATTTGTTGAAACGCAACTGGAACAATTTGCATAGGCCTATTTCTGTGCTGTCTGTTCTGTTAGTGTGACCTCTGTGTCTATTCCCACTCCCACTTCCCCACCCCTCAAATATCGATGTTGTTGTTGTTATTAGGTGCCATCAAGTAGGTACCGACCCAAAA
>NW_006408808.1:295900-302657 GCF_000296735.1 Chrysochloris asiatica | reverse complement strand
AAGATTAATGGAAAATTTCCATGAACTTTTTCAAACTCCCATCCCTCCATACCTTCACAGACCCATCTAGATTCATGTGTGATCAAAGAAGTGATCAACCATAGACAGATCATAAAATGAATCATCACAGTCCCTGTACTAGTTGACTATGACTTACAATTACAGTGACCCCAGGTTTGTCAGAGTAGAAATGAGCTCCATAGGATTGATATTTTTTTAAACTATCAACTACCAGATCTTTCTTCTGAGGTACATCTCTGTGAACTCAAACCTCTAAACTTTCAGTTAGCGGATGAGTGTATTACTGTTAGTACTAGACAAGCAATGCCATTACAACACTAATTCACTGCAGGACCTTTTGGACGTCTGTATAGAAAGCTATTAACCAGGTAAAGGAATTTCAAACAGAAGAGTCTTTGGTTATTTTTAAAGCTTTTAAATAATGTCTTGCAAAGAACAAAGTGCATTTTTGTTTATTAACAAAAGGAACTTCTATTTTTAGGAATACTTCCCACTGTCTAGTAGAAATCATCATCAGATAGGTCTAGAGAAGAGTTTACATTTTAGGGAACAGACTTCTTTGTACACATTTTCAAGGTCAATACCAAATAGCAACCTTGAAGAAAAAGAGACTTTAAACTCTCAAGTCCTTAGATGCACCCAGAAATCCAGTTGGATTCATTTGGACTCTTTCTAGTGGTCTGATAAATGTCAGAAGATTGTTTTTAAGGAGATTAGGTTACCTTTCTCACAAGCCTTTTTAATTTGCACCATTATCTAGCGATAATGGTATAATGGCCCTGCTTCCTTGGAAAAATACAAAAGTGGACTTTGCTACAAAACACTACTAAGTGTTCATGGATTGAGGAGAAAGCTCTATTGGATGCTATTAATGGGAAGGCAGCTGACAAAAATGTCAAAGATTTCAGCTATGGTCCCAGTCCACTTGAAACCTTAGAATATGTTCCCCAAGTCACCCTATTAATGGAGATATATTATCTCTCTGAGAATTTCCTGTCAAACTCTGTTAAGTAAATAAAGGAGAGGTGAAGTATCAGAAACAGAGTTAACAAAAGGAGTTAAAACCTCCACTTGAAAGAAGAGATCCAGCTGTTTACTGTGCTGACTCAAAACTAAATGAAAATGTATGTTTTTCATCTTCTTGGAATATAATTTTCAAACAAAGTTGGAAAATTGGCTTGAAAAAGACTAAAAAATTTTTGTTTTAAAGGCTATATTACGGTCTTTTTTGTGTGTGACCAATGTGACTAGGCTCCACCATAAGACAAGTGTCTGGCAGAGCTTTCAAAGTGCCTCCACAATGAACTCAAACCATGAAGTATGTTTGAATCAGTTAGCTGGCTTTGTGTGAATGTATCAAGATGAGAAAAGACTAGAATTTTTTATGGAGCACATAATCACAGGCACCACCCAGCAGGAGCCATGAAGTTTGCTTCATGACTGTGAATGAGCAAACCCCCGGTCTTATTGTTCGCTTAGCCCTGTACAGATCGCAAGTTGTTGTTGTTGTTAAGTGCAGATCGCAAGTACGTTCCATGAAATTCTCAGGTCACACATATGAGTATTTCATCCTGTAGGTTGGTGGTTCTCAGTTCAGGCAGTTTCACTCTTGCCTCTCAGCAAACAACATTTGACAATATCTGAAGACATTTTTGATTGTCCTCCTAGTGGATAGATGTTGGGGATGTTCCTTAATAACATACAATACACAGAAAAGCCCCCACACAAAGAATTATTCAATCCCAATGTCAAGAATCCTGGTGTGGCACTTGTAGGATAAGCACTGGACTCCTAACCACAAGGTCAGCAGTTCAGACCTACCAACCACTTCTTGGAAGCCCTATACAGAGCTGTTATGATTCAGAATGGACTCCATATGTGGCACTGTAAAATAAGCACTGGACTGCTAACCACAAGGTCAGCGGTTTAACCTACCAACTGCTTCTTAGAAGTCCTACATGAGGTCGCTATGAATCATAATGGACTCCTGGTGTGGCACTGTAGGATAAGCACTGGACAGTAAACCACAAGGTCAGTGATTCAAACCTACCAGCTGGTCCTTGGAAATCCGTACAAGGTCACTGTAAGTCGGAATCCACTAGACGGCCCTTAACAACAATATAAGTCAGAACAGACTTGATGGTTCCAACAACAACAACAACAACAACAACAACAACAACGTCCACAGTGATGAGATTGAGCAATGTAACTTTAAGAGTTTGCTCTTACTGTTGTTAAGTGCCTTTCAGGCAGCTCTCTCTCACAGCGACCTTGAATAGGGTTTCCCAGGAGGTGAGTTTCAACCTCCAATCTTGTGGTACAAACCAACTTCGTGATCCTGCACTTTACCCTACGGTACCACATCAGGACTCTGTAACTTAGAGACATCATTCTCAAACTTGGGTATCCATCAAAAGCACTTGGAGAGCTAATAAAGAACTGTGAGGCCTAGGCATGTTGAGGTAGGGAAGAGCTTGCACTTTGTTACTGAACCCAGTGTTATGGATCGAGTTGTGTCCTCCAACCCCAAACGAATATTATCCCCTTTGGGAATAAGGTTTTCCTTGTTAGGTTGGGGTTCAGGAGGCCTTCTCAGTGTTGTTGTTGTTATGTGCCGTAGAGTGAGTTCTGAATCATAGCGACCCTGTACAAGGTTTCCAAGGTTGTAAATCTACGGGAATAGGAAGCCTCATCTTTCTCCCGCGGAACAGCTGCCAGTTTTGAACTGCTGACCGTGAGATTAGCAGCCTGATTCGTAACCACTACGCTACCAGAGCTCCTTGTGTAGGAGTGTCTTAAACCCAGTTATTTTTGAGATAACAAAAACATCAGATTAGAAAGAGAACCACAGAAAAATGGGGGACACTCCAATGATGATTACCATGGAATCCAAGTATGGTTGTTCTTTTTAAATGCCAATGAGTAGATTCTGACCCATGTTGACCCCATACAGAGTTTCCAAGGAACAGCTGGTGGGTTTGAACCACTAAACTTGTGGTTCGCAATCCACTACTCCTATTCTGGTATAGCACTGTGGATCAGCACTGAACTGCGAACTACAAGGTTGGCAGTTCAAACCACAAGCTGCTCCTTAGAAACCCTATACAGGCTCGCTATGAGTTGAAATTGACTCGATGATACTTAATAACAACACTTTATCCTACAGCACCACACCAACATAGAAGTACAAAAAGCTGGAAGAGAGACCTTTTCCCCAAGCCCTGAATTTCAACTTCTAGCCTCTGAAACTGTAAAAACAACAACAAAAAAAGTTTTGTTCTTTAAAGGTACCCCTTGTTATTTGTGTTAGAGCCATCCTAGCTAACGAAGACAACCAAGTTTCCAGGCAATTCCTACGAGAGTCTGAGAATCATTGCTGCAGGCTTTAGGTTGGTAAGTTGGACACAAACCATTTTTCAACCCCCTTTTTTGGGTTCATCATCTTTAATTGTTGGAGATCTCTTTATTACATAGAAGAGACATAAATCCTATAACTTAATGATTTATTACTTTGTATTTCTCTAGACCAAGGATTTCCCAATCTGTGGGTTGTGAAGCTACTACAAGGGCTAGTACAAGCACTGCTTATATTAAAATGCCACACTAGGATTTCACCACTTTTTCTAACACTTTCTAACAATTTTTATAACACCGGAGGACAGTTCAGGTGAGAACAAAATTCCAAAAATTAGACTTCAAGTATGTTAGCTTTGTCTGGAAATGTATCATCTTACACATATAAGTTCATGAATATTTTCCAAATTTGTCGATGATATTATTAATAATATACACATTCATTTAAAAGAGTTACTCACCATGTGACTTTTCAATAGTTTGTTGTTGTTAAGTATCATCAAGTTGGTTCTGACTCATAGTGACCCTGTATAAGCTGGTGAGCTTGAACCACCAACCTTATGGTTCAAACCAACCTTGCAGTCCAGCGCAATCACCCACAGTACCACACTAGGACTCTGACTTTTAAAAATAGATCAACATTAATATATACCATGGGGGGGGGGTTCATGAAATACTTCTCTATTTATTTTGAGAAAGGAAACTTTTCTAAAGTTTCCTTTTTAACAGTGGAGGAGTGATGTCCATTTCTTTTGTCAGCCCGTGTTTTCGGCATCTAAAACTTGGTTTTGAGCAATGTGTTTCTCTAACTTTTATTTCTCAAACAAATCCCTGGACATCTTGTTATAATGCAGACTTGGATTCAGCTAATCTGGGTCTGTGATTCCACATTTTTAACAGGATTGTAGGCAGTGAGTGCCACCAGTGATTAGCACTGGACTCTTAACCAAAGGTTGGTGCTTCAAATGCACTCAATGGCACCAAGGAAGAAAGGTCTGATAATGTGCTATGTTAAGATGATTGTTGTTGTTAAGTGTTGTCGAGTCAGTTTAGACTCATAGCAGCTCTGTATAGGGTTTCTGAGGAGCAGCTGGTGGGTTTGAACTGCTGACCATGTGCATAATGACCTTATGCACAGCAGACCAAAACACTGCCCGATCCTGGGCCAATCTCACTGCTGTTGCCACGCTTGACTCCATCGATGCTGCCACTTGGCCAATCCATCTCGTTGGGGGTCTTATATGTATGTTTAATGTATAGATTGTAGTACTAGCACAATGATAACATTATTAGTGATTTTTTTAATATCACCATGCTGACTTCCAGGACAATTAATCAATTTGGTTTTCTATTCTTCTATGGCCTTCCTTATTCACTGTCTAACCTTTGCATGCGTATGAGGTTATTGAAAATACCATGGCTTGGGTCAGGTGCGCCTTAGTCATCAAGCTGACATCTTTGCTTTTCTACACTTTCAACAGGTCATGTGCACCAGATTTGCCTAATGAAACATGTCATAAGATTACAGTTAAAAAAAAAAAAAATACCATGAAGTTTTTCTACTCTGTACCACATGGTGTTGCCATGAGCTGGAATTGGCTCAATGAAAATGGGCTAGTATCAAAGCCCCTCGCTCTTAGAGCACAATATGAGTTATGAAGATACAGATATGTCAATTATAAAATTATATATACCCTCTCCACACGACATTTCTTACAGTACTTAACTGTTGAAATGCCACCACCTTAATACAACAAAGAAAGAGAGGAAAAAATCAACTACATAAAAAACGCCTCAGATTTAACCTGTAGAAAGTTCTTCTTCTATATGTTGCTGTTGAATCAGTCCTGACTCGTGGCGACTCCGTATAGGGTTTCCAAGGAACGGCTGGTGGGTTTGAACCACTGTCCTTGTGGGTAGCAATCGAGTGCTTATCCTACAATGCCACACCAAGACTCCACTGAGTTTTCTAACATGGGAGTAACATGGGAGGACAATTCAGGTGAGAACAAAGTCTCATAAATTAGACTTCAAGTATAGGTGAGTTCTGTCATAAAGATGCTTCATTATCCACAACTTGTATATGAACTGCATTTTACTCCTAGTTAACCTTGGTATCATTAGTTCTGATGGCAAAGCCATGCAGGAAAATCTGTAAATTCATGCTGTGAAGGCCACAGGAGGTCATCATAGAGACTACGTGCTTCTAAAGGTTGGTAACTTTCTGTAGTATATATATATATGTTTAATGTATAGATTGTAGTACTAGCACAATGATAACATTATTAGTGATTTTTTTAATATCACCATGCTGACTTCCAGGACAATTAATCAATTTGGTTTTCTAAGGTAGAAACAAGATATTTGTGGAGAAAATTGGCATGTAACAGGTTTTCAATATGAATTTTCAGATATGTATCAACTGACAGAACATTCTGGCCCAATCCCTCCTCTGGCCCAGATTCTGGTACTAAACTCAGGCTAAGAAAATTATTTAAAGCCTATGTTAATATAAAGAATAGTAAATTAAATACAGATGTTAAATATGCATTGGCAGCTGTATTGTCAAATGCTTAGTGATGGGGGTAGAAATCCCATCTAGCCTACAGATTCGAGACAGAGAATAAGTTTATCTAATGAGGTTCAGAGATGTTAATTTCTAGATTCTTTTACTTCCAAGTTGGCAATCTAGATTTTTGTGTAAAACCTTCTGATTTTCAATTGTTGAAAAATAATTAAAAAAATTAACCACTGCATAGAAAAACACCAAAATGAGACTTAGAAGTTGCAGTTGGTGTCCAGTGCACTAGTTTGTCATCTCTGATGGACAGAAGCATTCTCCGGAACAGCAGTGTCAGAACTGCCTGGCACTTTGTTAGACAAGCAGATTATTAGTCCCTTCCCAGGACCTTCTGAATTAGGCACTCTGGCCATGGGGTCCAGCACTGTGTTTTTATAAACCTTCTGTGTGATTTTAAGGAGTTTCAGGGTGGAAGGATGAGGCTTTCAGCTCTTGTAAAGGTTTACAACATTGGAAACGCTTTACAGGGTCACTATGAGAAGGCACGGCTTCAGTAGCAGTAGGACTGTGTGATTAAATTACAAGCTCACGTTTGACAATAGCTGGTATCAAGCTTTCCTTAAGCGTCTGGTTGGTTCCTTCCTGCTGGGGACCAGTTTCTACCTCAGATTCCTATTTAGTGCACTAACCCCATCTCCCTGGCTGGAGCTTTGAGGAGCAGGCTTGTTGCCTGTCTCTCTAGGTGTTACAGCTAAAGAACAGGAAACGGTTTTCTGTCTCCTGTTGTCCTCGCCAGTCACTGGTTTGACTGTTACTTCATTATGCTTCCTACCTGCCTGAATCTCCAATATAGACTCCCTT
>NW_006408808.1:294012-295535 GCF_000296735.1 Chrysochloris asiatica | reverse complement strand
ACGCTACCAGAGCTTAACTAGTACTTTTATCCTGTCTTTCATGGTAACAATCCAGTTAGATGGTTGTCAGCATCTTCTTAGGTGAATACGTTGAGACATAAGAATTAGAATATAACTAATAAAAGTAGCACCGTGACTTAAAATCATACATTTCTCCTCCCCAATCCTGTGATTTAGCCTCCTAAATTGACTCCTTTGAGGTTACTGTTTTGACCGTCTACAATCCTTGTCTCAGTCCTTGCCCTTTTCTGCTGCCAGACCAGTACTTAGTAGCCACATGTTCTGCTTCCAGGCAGTGGGAAAGCTGGGGACACGCCAGCTCTGCAGATGCACTTGGCCTGGTTCTCTACCAGAGCAATTCTAGGCGTAGAGAGAGGCCAAGAGGGAGGTGTATACCTGGGAGGACACAGAGCTACAAGTGATACCTTATGTATGATTAGAATGATGGATTGTGCAAGGAAATTTCATCCCAGGCCACCAGCAGAATGCTTTGGGCATTGGATGCAAAACAAGTCAGTTGAGCTGGTCAACAGAGGATGGCAGGTAATAGTGTGGTACCAGTGAAGAAGGTGAATGAGCCACCATGAAGGTTGTATCCTTGCCAAGGAACTAAAATGCTTAATTTTTAAACTCTGCCTGAGAAGCCCAACGTGAGCTGCATCACCAATTTCAAATTCTCTGAAAGGTAGAGAATGGATTCATACTGGTCTTGAGTAAAAAGTATGAGAGTACCAAATTAAATGTGGTTCATATACAGAACAGAAGATGAGTCTTATAGGACCTTTGCAATTAGGTGGCATTGAAGGATGATAAATTGAAGGATGATGAATAAAGCATCTATTCATTCAGTCATTTAGGATTAACAACTTTTGATTTGCAAGATACTTTGCTAAACACCTAGGAATATACAAAAAAACAAACAAAAACAAAAACAAAAAACAAACAAACAGAAAACCAGAATACTTAACTCGAGGTGTCCTAGTGGTGGGACAGGCATTTGGCTGCTAACCACAGGGTTGGTAGTTCAAACTCACCAGTTACTTTACAGGAGAAAGATGAAGACTTTCTGCTCCCATAAACAATACCCTGGTCCTGAACCATTCTAGAGCAGGTCTACTCTGTTCTATAGGGTCTCTGGGAATCAGAATTTATTTGATGGCAATGGATTTAGTATTCAACTCTAGCACCCATCTGCTAGGGTTTCATGTTGTGGTGGCTTATGTATGTCTCTAACGATGGACAGGGTTCAGTGAAGCTTCCAGACTAAGACAGACAAGGACGAAAGGCCTGCTTTAAGTGCATGCCTTTCCATTCCTGCCTCTCATTTCCCTTTGTAATAAAAAGTGTCCTTCCTTCCCCCTGCCCATTACCATTCTGCCATTCTTTTAGTTCAAGTACAACGTTACTTTCATCTTCTTGTTTAGAAAGTCCTCCCATCATGACAGCTCTCCCACCCCCTTTTCCCTTCTCATCAGTCAATTTGAGAGCTTCCAAAGGGAATAATGTGGGATAAACAATGAATT
>NW_006408808.1:282122-293227 GCF_000296735.1 Chrysochloris asiatica | reverse complement strand
CGACTCGATGGCACCTGACAACAACAACAACAACCCTGAAAACATGTGTTGTATATTCTAAACCCTGGTGGCAATGTAGGATAAGCATTGGACTGCTTTGTAAGCTCTGCCACAAAGTCAGTGCTTCAAACCCACCTTTCTCCCATGCTTGGGGGGAGAAAGATGAGGCTGTCTACTCTCACAAAGTTCCACAGTCTTGGAAAATCCTATATAGAAACAGGGTCACTATGAGTTGGAGGAAACTCAATGGCAGACGGACTGTTTTGGGGTATGCTGTGGATGTAATTCTGTTGGGAAATAAATTTTTTTCTGCTACTGAGGTCCTATCAATGTAGCTAATCACTTTTGAGATATACAAAAGTTGATTTAGTAAAGAAGCAAGCAAGCCCAAACAGGGCAATGGTAGATGCCATTTGGATATCTTCAAGTCATGCTAAGAACATTTGAGAAGCTTAGACAAGGATTTTCTCCTAGAAAAAAGAGAACATTTCCCTGGAGACAGTGGCCTGAATTTGGACGTTTAGCCTTCTAACTGTGGGCCACAGTAACAGCAAAAAACTGTGAGAAAATAAATTTCTGTTCTTTAAACCATCCACTTGTGATAGTTAAGATACTGTAGCACTAGGTCACTAAGACACTTGTACACTGACATCTACTGTCTACCAACTTGAATGGACCATCTAGGGCAACAGTGTTCATTTCATATAATTCAGAAAAAAACTTTTTACATTATACATGCTCAATAAATCCCTGCTGCCTGACTGAGGATGTTCCATGCTATGAAATAAACATGTACTTAGAACTCATTTTCCTGAAAAACTCAGCACTTTTTTTTTTTTTTTTAATACAAAGGCCTTCTCTTCATTGCCTTAATTAAAATGTCTAAACACATGGCAATAAAGGTGAAGTAAGCAACCTTCTGACCTTTAAAAAAATCTCAATTGGTAGCTTTTTTTTTTTTTAATGTTTTATTGTGAATTATGTGATAGTTTACATGGGAGAACATTAGCTTTACATTCATCCTATCGTATATCGTTTAATTGCCATGGACACAATCCCTTCCATGCATTACCAACCAACCAAAGGGTTCACACCCTGCAGCAAGCCTGGCCCCTGGTCATCAGCGCAGTTGGTAGCCTCTTGAAATACGATCTTAGCTCAGTATTTTACCTCTGTGTCCATTGGATATGTTTTTCATCTTTCCACTCCTCTTTCTTATTGATCAAATCTTCTCATTAATATTTGCATGGTGAGGTGTATTCAACAAGCAATGAGCATTAGAAGTAGGAGAGGTAAATGAGCTAGTCCACATGTAGTGTCCCTCCAGGGATATTGGACCCAAACGGTTTGCCATGCAAGATACCAATGTATACAGCCATGCCTCCTTATTTGTAAAGATTCTAGTTTTATTTTAAAGATCTAGTTTGTCTGTAAGCTAAAACTCATCCTCTGACTGTGGGCTGGGGTACAGGGGAGGTGGGGCAGCACATGAAGCCTAGGGGAGTTTACAAAGTCTCATCTAAAACACTTTTTGGTGTGCATATTCTTTTTGGGGTTCTTAATTGCATAAGTATATGTCCAATGGCACTTCTGCATGGGTGATTTCCCATTTGTGCCTGGTGTGGCACTGTGGGTTAATGCTCTGGATTGCAAAGTCAGTTTGAACCACAAGACCAGTGGTTCAAGCTCACCAGCTACTCCTTGGAAACCCTATATAGAGTTGCTATGACTTGGATGACACTTAACAACAACAAAAAGTACGCTTTGATGTGAATAAAGAGAAAGTTTCTGGCAATTAGTGTGTGTCTCTGTTTTTGTAGCTGTACTTGCTGAACCCAATTTTGGAAATCTGGCCTTCGGTTGGCTCAGTTTTGTATGATTGGTACATAATGATGCTCATCAGTAGCTTATTGCTATGTAATCAAAACTACTCAAGATTTTAATGCTGCACTAATATTAACTTCAACCATTTACTCTTTTAATGAAGTGAGTGTTGATATAAACATTCGCATACTTATTTGTCAATACAAACAGATTTGATGTTGAGTAATAAGGTCATTAAAAATAATCACATATTTACGTTTCTTAATCCCTATTTCCCCCATCCCTTGCTCTCCTTCCTCTTTTCCACTGTACTAAACCTATTAGTGAGGTGGCACTGAGAACACAGTATAGGACCTATCAGTGCTTTCGGATGAGCTTCTAACAGTTGCTACTGAACACAGGAAGGCTGCTTTCTTGTCAGGTTACTGCAAGATGCTCAGGGACAACTGAATTGACCTAGGACTTATTTTGCAAGAACTCTGGGTTTGTTAGTTTGATGCATTCAGTAAATCTCAGAGGAGACCAAAAGAAAAGGGGAGCCAACAAATGTTCTTCCCTCTTGTGGTTGTTGTAATGTGCCGTGGAGTCGGTTCCAACTCATTGCGACCCTGTACAGGCTTTCCGAGGCTGTAAATCTTTATGGGAGCAGAAAGCCTCATCTTTTTCCCATGGAACGCCTGGTAGTTTTGAACTGCTGACCTTACGGTTTGCAGCCCGATTCGTAACCACTATGGCTACCAGAGCTCCTTCCCTCTGGTTGAGGCTAAATCTCAAGCTACATGGATCCATACTGCCTGATCTCCCATGCAAGCCTGTTATCCATCTCATTTCTATTAAGGCCGTCATGTCTAGGCAATGGTGACATGGTTTCGAAACAAGGGAACAAACCGGGACATATAGTCAGGCAACAGGAGGAGGCTGGGGCTTTCTGGAAGCTGAGATGTGGTGTGAAAGTCAGAAGCCATCGTTTGACTAAAACCCTTATTTTATAAATAAGTAGCTAGAGGTCCAAAGAGGTGATGTGATTTGCCCAGGGTCACACACCAAAGGACCTTGGGTCTGCAACCCAAGATCAATTGTAGTCTCTTTTCTTAAAATTTATCTTCTGAGTCATACTGATAGGAAATAGCTGGAGTTGAGTCATCTCAACTTTAAGGACCTGGAAGAGACTGTCTCCTAGGTCCTGCTCCTTACAACCCAGGAATTTGCTAGCTTTTCCTGAAACCTAGCTCTTTAGCTTTTCCTTTGGTGCTAGGAGTAGTTCTTAACTGGGGGCTATTGTGCCCCCTTGAGGATATTTGGCAATGTTTGGAGATGTTGCTGGTTGTTCATCCTGAGGGATGGGCGCTACTGGCATCTAACGAATAGCGGGCAGGGCTGTTAAACGTTCGACAACACACAGAACCTACTCTCATAACAAAGAAATTATCTGCTCTAGATTTGACAAGAGTGTTGGGGTTAAGAAGCTAATCCAAAATCCATTTCCAATCCCTGGCTCCTCCTTCCATATTGTTGTTGTTAAGTGCCGTTGAGTCGGTTCCGACTCATAGCGACACTGTACAGGGTTTCCGAGGGTGTAAATCTTTATGGGAGTAGAAGGCCTCATCTTTCTCCCACGGAGCGGCTGGTAGTTTCGAACCGCTGACCTTAAGGTTCACAGCCCGATTTGTAACCACTACGCTACCAGAGCTCCTTATTAGGATGAAAAAATAATCACTTTCCCAGCCTCAAGGGTCCAGGTGATACAGTTCTGGCAAGTGAGACTTAAGCAGAAATTTGCTTCCCTGTTCCTGTTCCATATGAGGAAAAGACCAGGAAAATAATGGATCCTTCCATTGTTAAGTAATTGAATCAATCTTAATGCTTTTCTCCTTAAAGAGGTCTTACTCTTGGTGTGGCACTGTAGATAAAGTATAAGGTCGGTGGTTCAAACTCACCAGGTGCTTCTTGGAAATGGTCCCTGTGGCCGGAAATGACTCGATGGCACTTAACAACAACAACAACTGTTTAAAAAGGATTCCTGGTGTCACACTGTACAATCAGCACTGGACTGCAAACCACAAGGGCAGCATTTCAAACCCACCAGCTGCTCCTTGTTTGGAAACCCTACACTGGATTTCTTTGAGTTAGAGAAAATTAACCCTTCACGTAAGCCACCTATAGTCAGGTGCTTCTTTACTTGCAACTGACAGCATTCTACTACTAAAATGTTGCTAGAGTCCATTTGCATGTTTTTACAAGAATGAAAATCTCTGCGACAGCACACAGAATCCGAGACTGGATGGACTTTGCATTGTGGCTAGGACTGACACTTTCTTTCTCATCCAACCAGCCAGGGATCGTCAACTTTTGGCTGCCAATAGGCAGTATTTTCCTGATATATGCTAAGATTTGGGATAAACATTACTTTCCCTTGATCGCTGCCTTCAACCTAAAGTCAACTAGACATGTGTTCAGGGAAGGTGTTTTAGAGTTAGGTCCAGGAAATAGAGCTGGGAAAATATTTTATTACTATCTTTTTAACTTTTCTCTATATAGTAATCATTAGGACTCACCACCAGGTATTTCAGTTGGCAGAGAGACCTGCATATTGAGTAGACAAAGCAGGGAAAGATAGACATCCCCCCCAGCTCCCATCCCCTTCTTCTCCCAACATGCCCCATAAGGTTCTTCCCTGGGGTCATCCCCAGATCATGGCTTCCTTGCTGCTCAACCTAGTTTGAGTGTAGAAGTCAGAGGTGGAGGAGCAGCCCTCAAGGCATGCCATATTTCTACTCCGGGGTTACTATGCACATTCACCCTCCCATAGTGCCATGGCTCTTGATGTATCCCCACCTCTACCTGCCCATCAGAGGAGGGTCAACCTTGCCCTTATCCTTTGTTTTCACCCTGAACTTTGAATCGGTTTATTTCAGTTTGACTCCTTACTGAGCCCAGGTGTGCTGAATCAAAATCTTTATTTTAGATTCATGCATATTCTTATGTATTCTTAAGGATCATCCTGGGATCTTATTATAGTGTAGATTTTGATTCAGTATATCTGGGTAGAAATGCAAATTCTTAGCAGGAGACTAAACCAGAATGAAATGGTTCCAGGTCCTGCTCTCTTGGCACTGCTACTTTAGAAGGACTTGTCATTCTCTTGTTTATTTTCCATGACAACTCACTGGGGTCTTATCCAGTAATGGCTCCATAACTTTCTCTGGATCAAGGTGACTGAAGTAAGTAACTCCTCAGAAGTGAAACATATTGGAGGCAGTGTATGTGTTGTAATTAGGGACACATGTTCTGGGGTCTGACTGCCTGAGTTCAATGAGACTTTACCTCTTACTGACAGTAATGATAACAACAACAGTAAGAGCATGTCTTATTACTAGGGGTGACTGTATGGGACACTGTCCTAAGTACCTTTACATGTCTCATCACACTTAGTAGCTAGTGGATTGTCATCAAGTTACTTACTGAGCGTCTCTTAGCTTCAGGTTACTCAGACATACAATGTGGATAATTAAAGGATCGGATTTCTCTGATATAGTCCAACAAGGCTCTGATCCTGTGAGCTGTCTCTGAGTTTTTCATTTGTGAGAATGCCATCAGAACACGTGACATCTAGTGAGGAGTCATTAAATGCCAGCTTCTAACATTCTAGGGCTCGACCAATTGAAAGCTACTAGAAAGTCATATCTGAAAAACCACATTTTAAAGTAAATGATTCAATTTGACCTATTCTGACTTTTCCAGAAGGGATCATAAACTGAACTCTGGAACATCTCTTCAGCACATTAACCACCAACAAGCATAGCAATGATACAAAATCAAGACCCAAGTACTGCAATCCTTCTTTCCTCCGGACATCTACTGTAAAGCTAGTCTTTGATGCTGGATGACTGAATTCCATAGGGTTGATCTGCATGTTGGAAGGTTTACAATTCAATATTCTTTTCCATTGCTGGCTAAAGCAAGCTTACAATTGATCCTTTAAACACTATTTGGCAGAAGAACCCATTTCAGTGATTCTCTGCAATTAAAGTAGGAGGGAAAGTGGGCTATTGAATTTAAATGAAGTACCGTCAGTGATGATGATGATGATCAATTACAACAAAAGCTACAGACATTGAGTTATCATTTTGCGAGAAGTGTCATGAATCTCATTAAATCACACAGGCCTATGAGAGAGACTCCCTATTATACTCTGGAAAAGTAAATGGGTAACCATGGGCCCAGCCAGGAACTGGCAGAGCTGAGATTTGATCCTAAGTCATCACTAACTCTAGCGTTAAGTACCACCTTACTATTACGAATTCTTTAAAGCAAAAATGAATATCCTGTAGTTATTGTTTGCAATCCCACCACAAAGAGTCTAGAAATGGTCCAGAATGGATGAGAATTTCTGGCCTTTGTTAGATTTGGCTGTGGTGAGATGGTAAGTACCATGTTTGTCTCCTTTTGGGCATGTGTTGAGTTCTAAGAAATCCTAACCAAGGATTCCTTCTTCATGAGAGTAGAAATAAACATTCATCTAGGAAATTCAGGAACAATTTTCATACAATATCAGGAAACTGACCTGGGACTATTTTACCCCATTTTCCTACAACTTGCCCTGAGACAACATAAACAAGACCAAGATACTTAGGATGCAATATCCATTAACCACATTCAGTGCGGAGGGATTTACCTGAATTCAGGAAAAACAGGGTCTGAATAAGGAACAGATTACAGCTGTTTGGTCTCTTCAGTGCTGGCTTTCCCAAATCTGTCCTTTCATAAACAGTGTGTCCCTGAGTTTCCGCTAACCTTAGCAGATGTGCATGTACTTGTAAGTTAAACCTGTAAACCTCTCACTTCATTTACTATACCTTTCTTGTCGCTGTTTATTTCTCCCTGAGAAAAATGAAAGCCTTGTACACGTCATGCCAAATCTCTCAGAGAGAAAACTCGCTTCTTTTTGTTCTTCCTCAAGCTCAAGTCTAAAACTAGTTGGAACTCTTCTAAGAAAATTTAAGATCAAGTTCAATTTATTAAACGTACCTTAGACTATTAATTAAGTGAAAAATTCTTTCTGATGGGCTTACTTAAGGAGATTCAAGTAGGAAAAGGAATATTTTTAGCCAGCAGTGATAACAGAAATCCCTATAAAGGGCTTGTGGGCTATTAGCCAAGACAGTAGAGCTTTAGAGTCTAAGAAACTTCAGCAAGATATAGTGGGTAACCCAGATTATGTTCTCATATTGTCTCCCAAGAAGTCATATATATTATGTAGGTTGGAATTCAGGTGTGGTGCCAAAGGATAAGCACTGGATTGCCAACTACGAGGTGTAATATAGTTGGTTTTGACTCATAGCAACCCTGTATAGGGTTTCTGAGGAGCCACTGGTGAGCTTGAGGAACTGACCTTGCAGTTCAAACCAATTTTGCAATCCATTGTATTAACCCAGGGCACCAGACCAGGACTCCAAGCACAAGGTAGGCGCCACTATACCAGGCATTCCTTGGAAACTCCACATGGTCACTATGAGTTGGCATCAGCTTGACAGCACATAAGAACAGAAATCAGTTTATGCATTGCATAATGTCAACACATTAACTGGACTGATGAATAAAGCCAGAGGACAAAAACTGTGGTTTAATATGAAACGAAATTCACATGGGACCCACATTGTAATGGAGCTAGTGGGCTCTTATTATTATTTTATTTCCAGAGGAGGTTATAGAAACTTTTCAGTGTATAGCGATGTTTATGGAGCCTCTCTCCAGAAAAATCCACACACACAACATACAAATTAAATACAATTTATAGAGGTCCCCAAAGCCTATTCCTGGACTCCAGTACATACGAGTCAGTTTCAAAAAGAAACATATTGGAAACCAAAACATAACTAGAAGTCTGCTTGGAAAGCAATGATGCAAATATTTAATGGCATTAAACTTTGAGAAAGTGACACATCTGCCTCCGTGCCCACAGAAACGTTTCTCTAGTGTAGGAAGAATCTCAGTGGTAAGAAGCATCCGTCTTCTGGGCAAAGCTAGGTGGGCAATGTCAACCCTGAACACCAAATGCTCTTGAAAAAACACAACAATTTTGATTTCAGATCAAGACCTATCCAAACTCTTTTTCTCATGGCCTCTTTCTTTAGACATGCTAATGCACTTCAGTCTCACTGGCTGGCTGCTCTTTTGAGTCATTAAGAGACCTGCTATAGTGGTGATGAATTGGGCTGCTAACCTCAAGGTCTACAGTATGCCGTTCCGCAGGAGGAAAATTAAGCTTTCTGCTCCCTTAAAGATTTACAGCCTCGGAAACCATGTGCAGGGTCACTATAAGTCGGAACCGACTCCACGGTGCTTAACAATAACAACAGCATCACTCTGCTCTGAAGTCCTGGAGCTGTGCTGTGGGTTAATGTGCTGGACTGCAAAGTTGGCTTGATCCACAAGCTCGGCAGTTGAATCACACTAGTTGCTCCTTGGAAACCCTATACAGGGTCGCTATGGGTCAGAACTAACTCGACACAACTTAGCAACAACATCACTCTGCTCTAATCTGTGTTGATCTTGCCTATTAACCTCTCAAAGGGCCATCTTATTTTTATTTCCAAATTCTCCAAGGGAGTGTTTATAGACATTATACTAGATCCTGAATTGACTGATGGCAGCAGATATACCAGAACCTAGACATAATAACAAAAAATAATAGCAACTAACATTTCTTTGGTTCATTCTAGGTAATAGGTCCTTTGGCTAGAATCTGACATGCATTCACTCATCACATCTTCATAACCTCACTTTATGCTCGGTATCAACTATTGTCATCAGCCCTATCTCTACACTAGGGACCAATAAAGAGCCGCAGAATAAATACTTAGGTTTTGATGAAAATCAAAGACCACAGCCTTCCTTATGGGTTGCACCTCAAAGTAAAGGAAACAAAAATCCTCACTACTGGACCAATAAATAATATCCATATAAATGGAGAAAAGTTTGAAGTTGTCAAAGACTTCATTTTGCTTGGATTAACCATCAACACTCATGGAAGCAGCAGTCAAGAAACCAAATGACGTTGCATTAGGCAAATCTGCTGCACAAGACCTCTTTAAAGTGTTGAAGAGCAAAGATGACAGAGTGAGGATTAAGATGCTCCTGATCCAAGTCATGGAATTTTCAGTAGCCTCATATGCATGAGAAAGTTGGACAGTAAATAAGGAAGACTGTAGAAGAATTGATGCATTTGAGCTATAGTGTTAGAAGAGAATATTAAAAGTACCATGGAGTGCTAAAACATCAAACAGACCTGTGTTGGAAGAAGTACAGCTAGAATGCTCCTTGAAAGCCAGGATGGCCAGACTTTGTCTCTCATACTATGTTCATATTCTCAGAAGGGACTAGTTCCTGGAGAAGGATATCATTTTTGGTAAAATGGAGGATAGGAGAAAAAGAAGAAGACCCCCAACAAGATGGACTGGCACAGTGGCGGTAGCTAAGGACTCAAATGTAACAAGGATTGTGAGATTGGCACAGGACTAGGCTGTGCTTTGTTCTGTCATACATAGGGCTGATGTGGGTCAGAGACGACTCGATGGCACTTAACAACAACAAATGATTTCTGTTATCAGGTAGTTATGAAGCATGTAATGAATTATAAACATTAACTTGTCCTGTCCCTCTACCCAATAAAAGAGCTCTTGTGGCACACTAGGCTAAGCATTGGGCTGCTAACCACAAGGTCAATAATTCAATCCCACCAACTACTCCACAGGCACTTAACAACAATAACAACTACTCCACAGGAGAAAGGCGAGGCTGTCTGTTCCCATAAAGACATACAGTTTTGGAAACACTATGGAGCAGTTCTCCTCTGACCTAAAGGGCTGCTCTGCATTGGCATTTATTTGATGGCAATAAGTTTTGTCCAAAAAATAAAAGAGGATGGAACATCTCTCAACTCACTCTATGAGGCCAACACTAACCTAATACTACATACTAAAATGAGACAAAGATATTACTAGAAAGGACATTTACTGACCAGTATCTCTCATGAACACAGTTCCAAAAATCTTCAACAAAATATTAGCAAGTCAGATGTAACAGTATATAAGATTATATACTGCAACCAAGTGGGATTGATCCCAGGTATGCAAGATGAATTCAACATTTGCAAATCAATTAATGCAATTCAACATATCAATATGTTAAAGAAGAAAAATTAATTGATTATATCAACAGATTTAGAAAATCATTGGATAAAATTCAACATCCATCAATAAAAACTCAGCTCAACTAGGAATAGACAGAAATGTCCTCAACTAGTTAAAGAGTATCTACAAAATCCTACAGCTAATATAAAACTTAAAGGTGAGAAACTAGATGGCATCCCCATGAGACTGGGACAAGGATGTTCACTCTTACCATGCCTACTCAACATTGTACTGGAAATCCCAGTCAATGCAATTAGAAAAGAAAAGGAAGTAAAAAAAATAGAGATTGGAAAGAAAGAAAGGAACACAATGTTTGTTTACAGATGACTTGATTGTTTATGTAGAAAATACCAAAAACTCAACTGATAAAATCCTCCTGGAACTAATAATAAGTGACTATAGGAGTCCTGGGGTGGCACTGTGAGTTAATGTGTCAGACTGCAAAGTCATGTGAACTGCAAGGTCAATGGTTCAAGCTTACCATCTGCTCCTTAGAAACCCTATACAGGGTCACTATGGATCGGAACCGACTCAACGGCACTTAAAATAACAACAACATAGGAAGGTTGTAGATGTTGTTAAGTGCTGTTGAGTCAGTGCTGACTCAGAGCTAACCTGTATAGGGTTTCCGAGGAGTGGCTGGTGGAGTTGAACAGCCAACCTTGTGGTTTTCAGTCTAGTGCTTACCCTACATAGAAATAATATAAAGTTAATATACAAAAGTCAATTTACTTCCTTTATAGAAGCAAGGAATAACTGGAATTCACAATTAAAAATATACCACCATCAAATACCTTCATTTGACAGCATAAGAGACAACTATACACATGGACCTCACCAGATGAAATACATAGAAATCAAATTGACTACATCTGTGGAAAGAGAAGATAGAAAAGCTCCATATCATCAATGAAAACAAGGTCAGGGGCAGACTGTGGAACAGACCATCAATTACTCATATGCAAATTCAAACTGAAGCTTAATAAAATGAAAAACAGTCCACGAGAGCCAAAATATGACCTTGAATAGATCCCACCTGAATTTAGAGATCATCTGAAGAACAGATTTGATACATTAAACACTAAAGAC
>NW_006408808.1:278550-280961 GCF_000296735.1 Chrysochloris asiatica | reverse complement strand
AGAAAAACGTGGCATCAGGATTGGAGGAAGACTCATTAACAACCTGCGATATGCAGATGATACAACCTTGCTTGCTGAAAGTGAAGAAGACTTGCAACATTTACTGATGCAGATCAAAGAGCACAACCTTCGGTATGGATTACATCTCCATGTCAAGAAAACAGGTTGGGGCTATAGCAGTGAAAGCCAGATAGGGTACACTCCAGTGATAAGGAAGGGGATCTCACGAAGGAAGTGCTCAGAGAACAACTCTAGCGCTCTGGATCTACCATAAGATCCAGGACGTCAGTTTCCCGCACTCACAAGTGAAAAAATCACGATATTAAGGAAAATATGGTGAGTTAGAAATCTGGATACAGGACTCCCTCGGCGACTACCCCACCCTGGCAGAGTTTAGAGGGCTGGGCTAAAGCCAGTCCGGCTCAGAAAACCTCGGTGCAGAGGCATCTGCCAAAAAACAAAAACAAAACGCGGGAGACTACCCATTTCTCCCTCTTTCTCTCCCTGTCCCACCTTCAATGCTCGGCCCGGACATCAGGCAGGACAGTTTCCCACTGTACAGAGCGAGGGAGCTTGGTGGGGAATTACGATGTCACCCATGGAGCCACAGATCCAAACGTTTCCCCAGAAGGACCCCTCGCATCGGTGCACCGTGGAGTAGGTTCCCATTCCAGACAACGCTTGTCGCATTTCCAAGGCTGTGGGTCTGAGTGGGAGCCAAGCACCTCGCCTTTCTACCATGGTGCTGCTTGTGGTTTCAAGCTGCAGATCTTGTGGTCCGTGGCTGCTGCGTTTCCCAAGCTCCCTGCACAGGACCGATTCAAAGCAATCTGTAAAACTCCAGCAAAACACGACTCAACCATCCCAAGAATTGTGCTGTGCACATGCATATACCTAACTGACCTTCAGAGACAAAAATACTGGACAATCTTTCTCCCGTTAACACCCCAATATCTACCTGCGCACCTCTATGTAGTGACCAGAGGAGGGGCCTGAGAGAGTGGTCACCCCCATCCCCTGCTGGAGGCTTCTAATTGCGCACACACTGACAGTGTAGCTCAGGACAGTAGAACACAGCTTCATTTCTGTTCCAAAGGGCTAATTTTTGTCTATGCCTTTATATTACTTCTGCTTTCAGTCCTTGTAATCACACACCTTTCCCGGAGGTGGGTGCTTTTTCTCCTTACATTAACCAAGAAGAGGCAGCTATCATGGCCATATAGTCAATCTATAAACATATCCCATAATATTCCACCACTGAGACAAGACCCAACAACACCCGCTAAGCATTACATGTGAAAAGGGAAGCCTATCTCCTGATCATATTCACCAGGAGACACACAGTAAGCTTAACAACAAACAACAAACATTCACTCAAACTTAAAAAACAAACAAAAAACCACATAACTACGAATGATGAATAAAAAGTAGTAATCGATATCAAAACACATCCCAAAACAGAAAAGAGTAGCTGATGCAAATGACAGACAAAAGGCTATATAGAAGAGGAAGGGCAGGTTTTGGATATGCCTAAGAAAGAATTCAGAAGAATGATATGGAAACAAATTGAAACGCTCTGAAAGAGGGTGGAGGAAAACAAGGAAGAAGTCAGGAAAGTACTACAGGAGCAATCAAATAAAACTGATACAGCATTGTAAACAATTCAAAACCTGCAAAAAGATGTCCAGATGATCAATAACAAGCTATCAGAAAATCAGAAATGGACAATACACCAAAAGGGGAAAGGAGCAGAATGGAAGAGGTGGAAACCAGAAGTAGCGAGCTGGAAGACAAATCTCTCAATACTGTTAAGATAGAAGAGCAAGCTGAAAATAGAATTAAAAAAATCTGAAGAGAGTCTAAGATTCATGTGGATAACATCAAGAGGTACAACTTAAGAATTACTGACATTCCAGAACAGGAAGAATGAGAGAAGTCCACAGAGGAAATAGTTGAAGAGCTTCTGGAAGAAAATTTCCGGAACATTTTAAAAGATGAGAAGATAAACATTCAAGAAGCCAAACATACCCCAGGGATAATAGACCCCAAAAGAAATTTAATGTAAAGAAAGCAAAAATCCTCACCACTAGACCACTAATCAACATTCTTATCAACAGAGAAAACATTGAAGTTGCCAAGGACTTCATTCTTCTTGGATCAACTATCAACACTCATGGAAGTAGCAGTCAAGAGATCAGGCGACGTATTGCATTAGGAAAATCTGCTGCACAGGAACTGTTTAAAGTGTAGAAGAGCAAAGATATCAGCTTGAGGACTAAGGTGTGCCTGACCCAAGCCATGGTATTTTTAATAACCTCATATGCATGCAAAAGCTGGACAGTGAATAAGGAATACCATAGAAGAATTTATGCTTTTGAGTTATGGTGTTGGAGGAGAATATTCAAAGTGCC
>NW_006408808.1:273208-278210 GCF_000296735.1 Chrysochloris asiatica | reverse complement strand
GATTCAGAGAGGAAGAGAGAGAGAAAGAAAGGAAGGAAAAAATACTTGGGTATAAGTCTAACAAAATACACATAGCATCTATATGAGAAAAGTGATAAAACTTCAAAGAAAGAAATCAAAGAATATCTAAATAAATGGAAAGATATTCCATGTTTATAAATAGGAAGAATTAATACTATTAAGGTGTCAGTTCTCCACAATCTGACCTATATTCAATGCAGTCCCATTCGAACTCCCAAAAAGTTATGTTGTGGATATTGACAAATTGATACTACAGTTCATATGGAATAGCAAAAGATCCATAACAGCCAACACAACACAGAAGAAAAAGAGTTGGAGGACTGATTCTACCTGACTTCAAGATGCACTGCAAAACTACAGTGATCAAGACAGTGTGGTACTGGTGAGAGAACAGACAGACTAGTAGCTTCAGAAAGTTCATGGGAAAATTTCATTACATTTAAATTCTGTTTTACTATGAACTCTTTGAATCCTACAATGTTGTTGTTGTTGTTGTTGTTGTTGTTAAGTGCCTTCGAGTCGGTTCCGACCCATAGCGACCCTGTACAGGGTTTCCGAGGGAGTAAATCCTTACGGAAGTAGAAAGCCTCATCTTTCTCCCGCGGAGCAGCTGGTAGTTTCGAACTGCTGACCTTAAGGTTCGCAGCCCGATTCGTAACCACTACACTACCAGAGCTCCTTGAATCCTACAATAGAGTCACAAAAATAGAGTCAGCTGTTCAAGGAGCAAAAGTAATTTTAATAGAGAAAGAATAATATTTTCA
The DNA here is from genome assembly GCF_000296735.1 of Chrysochloris asiatica. Classification (NCBI taxonomy): domain Eukaryota; kingdom Metazoa; phylum Chordata; class Mammalia; order Afrosoricida; family Chrysochloridae; genus Chrysochloris; species Chrysochloris asiatica. The sequence continues at coordinate 277,425 of NW_006408808.1, read as the reverse complement.
ACAAATGATGCTGGAATAATTGGATGGCCATACTTCCACACACACAAAAACCCCCCACAAAAACCTCTAGACATAGAGCTAATATCTTTCACAAAAATAAACTCAAATTAGATGACAGACATGAATTCAACACAAAAAAACAATTAAACTCCTAGAAGTTACCATATGAGAAAATTCAAATGATCTTAGGTTTGGTGGTGACTTTTTAGAAGCAACAAAAAAGCATGATTCTTGAAAGAAAAAACATGCGTAAATTGGACTTTTTTAAAAAAATGAAAACTTTGCTCTGTAAAAGATACTTTGAAGAATATGAAAAAATCAGCCACAGACTTTGAGAACATGTATGCAAACACATATCTAATAAAGCACTTGTATCCAAGATATACAAAGAACTTGAAAAAAAAAAAGTTTTATTGTGAATTATGCGATAGTTTACATGGGAGAACATTGGCTTTACATTCATCCTATTGTATATTGTTTCGTTGCCATGGTTACAATCCCCTCCACGCATCATCAACCAACCACAGGGTACACACTACAAGCCTGCTCTACAGTCACCAGCACACAGCCCCTCTCCTTCTGTGGGTCTAGAGTCCTCAGCCATTCCATCTTTCCATGTCATAGTCTCCATCACCAGACTCACTGCTTCTCTAGGTAGGGTCTCACACTCTGCTCTTATCCCTTGATGGTCCCAGGAGCCTCTGCTCCTGGACTGCAAAAGTCAACCCCTCCACTCCTTTTGCTACAAATTGTCTACCTTTACATATTCAACCCTCACAATCAGTTCTGATAGCAATTATTCACTATTGTGCCACATAAGTGTTATCCCCATTTCCTTTCATCAGTCCCACCCAGACAGATTGGATACTACTCAGTGCAGATTCTACCTTCCTCCACGCCCTCTGGATCTAAGCTCCCTCTTGAAAGCTTGTAAGCCAGTCACTTCTTGCCTTTGTAGGCTCCCCTCTCCCACCCCACAGCCCCATTTTGGGCAGCCATGTCCAAGTTGCCCATCCCTATCTACCTTGTGTATGGAGGGGGTGGGAATAATGTTCGCTGTAGAGATTTGTTTCCTTTTTTGAGCTACTGCATCCGTAGGTGTAGGTCAAGTTCATCAAATTGTATCAGAGTATTCTTTTTTCCTCTTCTTTCTTCTTCTAGTTGAGCTCTGTTCATCCAGCCATTGAAGCCAGGTCAAGTGGGTATTATCTGCAAGTGTGGGTGTTCTTATGCATATGCCCTCTCTTCTTATCAGCTGGACACTTCACTCTCCACTCTAGTCCTCTGTGGCTATGTCACTGACTCTGGGCCCAAGAGTCCCCAGGTCTTGCCATACTGCTGGCTGACCAGATCTCTACCTGGGTTCACAGGAGACTATTGAACGTTGTAGGGTTTAGCTCACAGCTTCATTGCTGTTTTTCCCTCACTTATCCTTATTGGTGACCCACGTAGTCACCAATCCGAGTGCATGTCTGCTTATGTATTCCCACTGAGTCTTAGTCTTGGCAGGGGTTTTGACCTGAGGGGACCCAACCACTTTCCTTGATGTCTCCGGGGTGAGTAGCTTGCTTGTTCTTGTGGTAATCCGTCAGATTGCCATTATTGTTTTGTATTTTTCCTGTCGGTCTTTCTTTCAGGAACTATCTTCTGTTCTTCTAGCCGCTCCAGACTGGTATGCTTGTCCTTTCAAGTGGGAATTTCCAACCTCAGAAGATTCTGGATGGGGTTCAGGATTTCACCTATGGTCATTTGCAATGCAAAGGCTCCACAGGAAGCTTCCTTCACTGGGCATGTTTTATCCCCATTTTAGGTACCCCGGTCAGCTATTGGCAGAAGACAGACTTACAAGCTTTCTATGGTGATATTTCTGGCTATTCCTTTATCTCCCTCTCTAGTGTCTACTTTATAATGCTTTGCAGGGGAAACCAAGATTCAAAAGACTGCCAAGCATCTTAACATTATTTCCCCCCTTTTGCCCATTCCAACCATGTCACAATCTCTGTATCCCAGAGCCCTGTTGTTCCAAGGTTGTGCATACATCATTGTGTATTGCCCCCCTCTGCAGCATCCAAACTATCCTGTGTCTATTCCCTACCTTGTGCTCCACTTTCCCCTCCCTCCTCTCACCACAACCCCGAAATACTGGTAACCAGAAAAGAATCCCCAACTCCCCGGCTTTGGTATGGGTTCTTTTTCTTGGTCTTTTACAATAGTGGTCCTATGCAGTATTTCTCCTTTTTTGACTGATGGGTTTCACTCAACATAATGTCCTCAAGGTTCATCCATGTTATGTTGTAGCTTACAGCTTCCTTGTTTTTCAAGGTAGCATAATATTCCATTGTGTGTATGTACCACAGTTTGTTTATCCATTCTTCAGTAGATGGGCACTTTGGCTGTCTCCATTTTTTTGCTATTATAAATAGTGCTGCTATGAACATTGGTGTGCATATCATAGCAATCCAAGGATTGCTGGATCATAAGGTATTTCTATTTCCAACTTTCTGAGGAAGCATCATATTGCTTTCCAGAGAGTTTGGACCATTTTGCAATTCCACCAGCAATGCAGGAGCATCCCAGTCTCTCCACATCATTCCCAGCATTTATTGCCCTCTATTTTTATGATCTTTGCTATTATTGCTGGTGTGAGATGATATCTCATTTTTGTTTTGATTTGCATCTCTCTAATGGCTAGTGATCATGAACATTTCTTCATGTTTGTTGGCTGCCTATATCGCCTCCTTGGTGCCCATTTTTTAATTGGGTTATTTGTCTTTTTCTTGTAGAGGTGTTGTACAGGTGCCTATTTAGTTTGGAAATGAGTCCCTTGTCTGATGTGTCATTGGAAAATACTTTTTTTCCCCATTCTGTGGGTTCCTTTTTTACTCTTTTGGTGAAGTCTTTCGATGCACATTAAGTTTTTAATTTTTAGTATGTCCCAATCATCTATTTTGTTTACTTTTGTTTGCATAGTTTTCAAAATAATTGGTAGTCTGTATAGTCCCTCAATTAAAGCCCTCACATTTGTGCCTATTTTTTCTTGATGGCCTTCCTAATTCTGGAATTCACATTTAGGTCTTTAATCCATGCCGAGTTGTTTTTTGTATAAGGAGTGAGGTAAAGATCTTGTTTCAGTCTTTTGCATATCGCTTTCCAGTTTTGTCAGCACCATCTGTTTAACAGACTATCACCTCCCCATGTGATATATTTTGGTGTTTTGTTAAAAATCAGTTGGCTGTATGTGGATGGGTTAATTTCTGGATTTTCAATTCTGTTCCACTGATCGATGTATCTTTCATGTACCAGTACCAAGCTGTTTTGACCACTGTAGTTGTGTGATAAATTTTATAATAAAAATTGGGGAGAGAGAGGTTTCCAACCTTCTTCTTCTTCTTAACAGCACTTTGCTTATCTTGGGTGTTTTTCCTTTCCATATAAAGTTTGTAATTTTTTTCCATCTCTTTCAAGAATGTTGTTGGAATCTGGATTGGGATTGCATTATATAAGTAAATTGCTTTGGGTGGTTCTAACTTTTTCACAATGTTAAGTTCCTATCCAGGAGCATGGTACAGTCTTCCATTTTTGTAGTCTCTTTTGGTTTCTTGTAGTAGTGTTTGGTAGTTTTTTCTCTGTATAGGGTTTGAATTGTTTCTAATGTGGTATCTATCTTATTTGATTGTTTCTGTAGCGTTTTCCTGACTTCTTCCTTATTTTTCTCAACTTCATTTTAAAGTGGTTTTGAAACATTTTATAATCATTTTTCTGAATTCCTTCTCAGGCATTTTCAAGGCCTGCCCTCCTTCTACAATATAGTCCAGGTCTACCTCTAGGTCATTTGTCTCAGACATTTTATCTTGTTTCTGGACATGTGCTGATATGGTCATCTGCTTTTGCTTCTTGGAAATGTTTAGTGTTTATCTGTGGCCTTAATACTTAATTGAGTATGTGTTCTCGTATTTTTTATGCTTTCTGATTGCCTCCAGGTAGATGTGATGAGGACGTGGGCTTCCCTTTTAACTCTTCTTATTGCTTAACTCAGAGTAACTTTTGCACATGTTATCTGTTCCCTGGTATATGCCCTCAGTTGGTATATGCCTGGATTATGGGGCATTATAGCATGTGATTGTATCTTAACTATATGCCAGCAATTGCTGTCTCTTATTGGGTAGTATATATAGAGAAAGAGCCCCCTAGTGTTAAAAGGAAGGAGCTCTGGTAGC
>NW_006408808.1:267316-273018 GCF_000296735.1 Chrysochloris asiatica | reverse complement strand
AAGAATAGCTGGTGGGTTTGTACCACCAACCTTCCAATTAGTAGTCTAGTGCTTATTGTATTAGAATTTCTAAAATAAAAAACACTGGCAATATTAAATGCTCGTGACGAAGTGGGGCAACATGTACTCAAATTCAATGCTGATGAGAATGCAAAATGATACAGCAGTTTTGGAAGATATCCTGGCAGTTTATTACAAAGCTAACACAGGTTCATAATATAATCCACCACTGAGCTCCTAGATTTCAACCTCAAAGAAATGAAAATAAATGTCTACTTAAAAATCTGTACACAAATATTTATAGGAGCTTTGTTCTTAACTGCCCCAAATTGGAAGCAACCAAATTTTTCTTCAGTATATTAATGGACAGACTGTGATATACCCACACAATGACATTTCATTTAGTCACTGAAAAAAATGAGCCATCGAGCCACAAAAAGACAATGATGCTAAGTGTTGTCAAGTTGGTTCCTCCTCCTAGAGATCCTGTATAGGGTTTTGGAGGAGCAGCTGGTGGGTTTGAACTACTTTGTTGTTGGCAGTCCACTGCTTATTCTACAGCATCACATGAGGACTCCACAAGAAGACGTTAGCTATTTACTGCTAAGGTAAAGAAGTCAGTCTGAAAAATGCTACTGTATGATTTTAAGTATATGATATTCTGGACAAGGCAAAGCTGTAGCCATTCAGAACATTGGGTTGCTAGAGGGAGAAGACTGGGATGAATAGGTGGAGCTCAGGGGATGTTGTTTGAACAGTGAAACTATTCCATGTAATAATGTGATGATTCACATGTGCCACTGAACATTTATCAAAATCCAGGAGGCCTGGTGAGCACTGTAGGATAAGAACTGGAACTGTTACCTGCAAACTTGGTGGTTCAAACCCACCAGCCGCTCCTTGGAAACCCTATACAGGGTCAGTGTAAGTCAGAACTGACTCGATAGCACTTAATAACAAGACAGAACTGTACAACACAAAACGTGAACCCTAATGTAAGCAATGTAGAATATATAAATATAGGTTTATAAATGTAAGAAATGAACCAAAGGAATGTAAGATGTTAATAGGAAATATAATGTTCAGGGGAAGGGTGCACTGAAACTCGATTTTCTGCACAATTTTGTAAACCCAAACTCCTCTAAAAAATACAAGGGGAAAAAAGATCTATTTAAAGAAAGTTAATGTTAATGTCTGTTTTAAACTACATTTTCTATGGTTTTAGGTGTATTTTCCTGTTGGCTATTTGGAAATCTTCTAATATTTTATGTTTGCCTGGAGAAGAGTGTCTCTCATGATTTTACCGCCTAGGAGAGCAGACAACTGGCAAAATGGGGAAAGCAATTCTAATAGACAAAGGGTGATACACTTTGAGCTGGGCATGGAGACATCTGAGCTATCCTCACCGTTCTTCAAAGGAAGGTTGAGATAGCCTTGGAACTATCAAAATGACAGATGTCCTGCCCCAAATTGCTAAGTACTTAGTTGGATTAGTAATGGTAATATTAGCTGGAAAATCTTGTGGAATCGACTATAGAAAACCCTCTTCTCCAATATTTGGGCTATATTGAGTCTAAGATTTGAATACTTTATTATGTAAAATTATAGTAATACATCCCTTTCTTTTTCTAATGTGAAAATAATGACTCCACCTTACAGAGTGATGAACTCCTCAATACTGCTCCAACTGTCTCAAGGCCTAACAAACAATGACCAACATCATCAGCACCTCCAAGAGCCACGGTCAACCACGACAAAACATTTCCCATGTATGTACCAAACTCTATCCTCAAAATCACCCCCAGGTACTCTAGGATGAGTATAATACAATACAATGAGTACAATATATTACAAAATGAGGATAATCATTTTGTAGATAAAGGAATTAAGATTAGAGAATTTTTATTTTCTAAGTTGTCACAGATGGCGAGCCCATCTGGAATTCAATTATGCAGTTAGATACTTATCAGTGCTTCTCTAACACTTTTCACTGTGACCTCTGTAACTATGGTGGAGGTCCTGGAAATTTTTGAGGTGAAGTCTAAAATAAACAGCTACAAGCATAACATATTTGCAGCCAATTTTTACTTCTTTTTGCTTATTTGTTTTTGTATTTGTTTTAATACAAGAACAAAATTCGAATTGAGAGAACTAGTCTATGACTGAAAGCGTTCCCAGACTCATAGCTTTATGAGCTTGGGAAGCATGCGCCAGGCAGGTCAAAACTGCTCAAGAAGGTTCCGAACAGTTTCAGATTGTTCAGCCATATAAACTCAACAACTTCAACTGCCTACTCCTCAGGAATTTTGTAACTGAAGAAAAAAGTATTTGTGGTAGGTAGAAGGTGGTTCTGTAGGATAAGCACTGAACTGAAAACCACAAGGCCTGTGGTTTGACCACGTTAGCTCCATAAAATAAGCTCTGGATTACAAACCACAAGTTCCATGGTTTGAGCCTACCAGCTGCTCCATGAGAGAAAGATGAGGTTCCCCTGATTAAAAGTTTTAAACCCTCGGAAACTCTATCACGGTTAGCTATGAGTCGGATCCGAAGCCACAGCATTTAACAACTCTGGAAGGTTTTCCAATCCAGCTACCTTAAGAACATTATGTCATCTGAATTCCCAAGTGAAATGTACCTATTCATTTATTCACTCAGGAAAAATGTGTTGAACGCCATCACTGTGCTACAAATGGTGGCTATAATGGTGAAGAATTCATTTTGACCCTCAAGAGTTAAGGTTTAATGTAGGTTTGGATCATTAAGAGACATGCGTTGTTGTTAAGTGCAGTGGAATCAGTTTCAGCTCATACAGGATCTCTGAGGCAGAAAGCCTCCTCTCCCACAGAATGGCAGGTGGCCTCAAACTGCTGACCTTGTGGTTTGTAGTCCTATGTAGCCACCAGCCTTCTGTTGGATATTAGGATATACTTATAATAAAGCTGAAAACGTAATCTCGTCTTGTGTGTGTGATAAATACATATAAATTTAAGCCTTTACCATTTCAACAATCGTCACATGTACAGTTCAGTGACATTAAAGACATGTCCATCATGTTGGCTAACCTTCACCTTTACCTAGGCCCCAATTCTCCCTTCACTCTTCACAGAAACTCAGTGTCCCCTACACACTGACTTTCTTCTCCTCATCCCTCCCTTGTGCTTGCCCGTAGTAACCAATCATCAACAGTATTCTCTAGACACTTGCATACTCCAGATGCTTCATATTTGTCCTTTTGTAACTGAATTATTTCCCTTAATGCAGGGAGTCCTAGTGTGGTGCTTTAGGATAAGCACACCGTCCTAAGGTAGGTTTGAACTCTAAGGTCAGTGGTTCCAAATCGCCAGCTGCTCCTTGGAAATACTACACAGAATTGCTATGAGTCGGAATCTACCAGATGACATTTAACAACAATGTTTTTAAGATTCATCCATGTTGTACCATGTATCAGCACTTCGTTTTTCTTTATGGCTAGATGGCTCCATGTAGGTACCATATTTTATTTACCATTCATCTGTTGGTGAACATTTACAATGTTTCCATCTTTTGTCTATTGTGAATACTGAGGAGGTGAATATCATTGTGCAAACATTTAATTGTGTTCTTACTTTCAATTTTTTTTTTTTTTGTGAGTGAAATGGTTGGATCATATTTTTTTTTAGAAATCACCAAGTAGTTTTCCACAGTGCCTATACTGTTTTACAATCCCATAAGGAACTGGGAGGGGGGGTTCCTATTTCTCCACATCCTTGGCAACATCTGAACCATCCTAATGGGTCTGAAGTGAAATCTCACGGTGGTTTTGATTTGCATTCCCTAATGACTAAAGATGTTGAGTGTCTTTTCATGTGATACGTGGCCATTTGTACTTCTTCTTGGGTGAACTGTCTATTCAAGTGTCTGCTCATTTAAAAACCTGTGTTGTTTATTGTCAATCTTGACTCTGATTAGCCCCCATTTCCTTAGAACTTACTCTTTCCAACCTCTGACAGTTGAGTCTTAGAAGGCTGACAGTGTCTACCCATCTTTGCTAAGTGTGTCATTAAGAGGTAAAAAAAAAAAAAAGAATCTGATTTCTAAGAAACCCCCCTTTGAATGAAGCCTATGTTCTTCATTTTGTTTTGAGAAACAAATACTTCCTAATGGCCAAAATATTGAAGTTTGAAAGCCAGATAATGAGAAAACACAATAATGGCTTCCCTCAACTTTTTTATTCCAGCAATAATTTCCTTGTCACTTGAATGTGACTTCAGATTGTCACAATGACTCCGAGACAATGATTCGGTGCTGCCTGATGGCACAAAGTGAAGTTGTGAAGCTGATGCCAAAACCATGTCAACATAAGTCAGGAGGCTGACGAAGGCTCGGGGAAACCTTGCTCAGTTGGAATGCAGACCAGGCCAGGAAGTTGGTGCACAGATTGTTGTTGTTGTTGTTGTTAAGTGCTGTCGAGTGCTGCCAACTCAGAGTGACCATGTACAGGGTTTCCAAGGCCTTACATCTTCACAGGAGTACAAAACACATTAGTTCCAGCAAATCTTCAGCATGATTTCTCCTTTGGGTTTTAATTGCTTTCCATGACTTTCAACTCTCTGAGAGAATGCCTGATTTAAATCACACCCAAGTGTTTTAAGGAGAGAATAAAATAATTCAGATTGTTTAAGATATTAAAGAATAACCTGTTTTTCTAATTGTATTGTGATAAAATACATGTAACAAAACATTTGCCATTCTGACTGCTCTGGCTACTGGCACAACAGAAGGGGCTGAACTGAGTGGGAGGAAAATGTGGAACAAAACTCCAACTCAGGAAAAAGCCTAGACAGACTGATTAGACAGAGACTGGTGGGACCCCCAAATCATGGCCCTTAGACACCCTTCAAAGCAGGGTCTACTCTTTCAAAATAGAACCGAATCCACCCCTGGAGATGACTTTTAGCCAAAAAAATTGTCTTTTTCTCTCTTTCATCTCCCACTGGGCTGTGTTATCAATAGGAAATCCTGCTAAAATAACACAGACTTTATCACATTCAAACGGAGTTAATTTTTGAAGTCATAATTAGGGATAAAATCACGTAAACACACACACATAATTACCCATGAATATATATTTAGATAATCATAAGATGATTATCTTGCAAGCCCCAAAGTAAAAAATTATCTTCTTTTGTTTCTCTTACTTTTGACCTCCTTTACTGTAAGGCAAGGATCCCTCGTGGCACTGGAGGTTAGACATTGGGCTGCTAATCAAAAGGTTGGCAGTTCAAGCCCACAAGCCTCTCTGTGTGAGAAACATGAGTCTGTCTGACCCCATCAAGATTTACACGCTCAGAAACCCTCACTATGGGTCAGAATCAACACAATGGCAGTGGCGTACGGCACTGGAGACCAAATACTAAGTGAAACAAGAAAAGATCAAGGATGCTACATACATATTGCTGTTGTTAAGTGCTGTTGAGTTGGTTCCAACTCATTATCACCCAGTATAGAGTTTCTGAGGAGCGGCAAGTGATTTTGAACCGCCAACCTTGTGGTTCAATCCAACCTTGTAGTGGAGTGCTTATCCACATATGGACTCCTGGTGTGGTGCTGTAGGATCAGCACTGGACTGAGAACTTCAAGGTTGGCAGTTCAAACCCACTAGTTGCTTCTCAGAAACCCTATACATACATACACATACATGTGTGTACATATATGTATGT
>NW_006408808.1:260766-266581 GCF_000296735.1 Chrysochloris asiatica | reverse complement strand
TATATTTGAAAAAAATGTGTGTGTGTATATATACATGTATATATGTGTGTGTGTATATATATACATTTGAAAAATATTTTCCCTTTTTCAAATCAAGCCTCTGCATCCATTTGTCTTTGCCTTCCTAACTGAGATATGCTACGTAAGGGTCCAGAGTTCTAGTACAGGGAAAAACGTTTGTTTTTGAGGAATCTAAAGGTACACGGGTTGGAGCACAGAAAGGGACAGTTAGTGAAATGGGTAAAAAGATGAACAATTTACTGAAATGTTTTAACAGGTAATCTTCTTTTGGCTTACAAGAGTGAAGGCTTACAGAGCAGAGCATTAGTTTCACATTCACCCAGTCAGACACTTTGCTTTATTTAAAGGATAGCAATCCTTTCAATGTAACATCACTATTCCACTCCTTTCTATGCTTCTTGTTCCGTTTTGTCCTTGGGTAAATCCTGCCCTTTTGATCGCAGATGTTTGGTCCTTCTGTGGCGGGTGTACGTCACTAGTACTGTTGTCCTCCTGTATACCTATCTACTGCATGGCCGACAACTAAGCCATGGTGGTGAATGCAGTTCTACACCTGAAGACTGACCAAGGACCAGAGTCTTGGTGTTTCCACCAGTCACTATCATGACAACAAGCCTGGTCTTTTTACAATTTTGAATTTTGTTTCACATTTTTGCTCCAGGCCCTTCTACTGTGATCCCTTTCAGAGCAGCTAGGAGTGGTAGCTGGATATCATCTGGTTCTTTTGGTCTAAGGGTCATGGAGACTGATGTTCAAACAGTCCAACAGTCCATTGAACTGTTTCCAAGCATCTTCAGTTTTCATCATTCTTCTTCCCTCTGGAGAGGGAGAGACCAATAGTTGCACCTTAGGTGGCTGCTCATGAGCTTTTAATATCCCAGTCACTAATCACCAAAGTAGGATGAAGAACAGTGTCTTTGTGAAATATGTTATACCAATTGACCATGATGTCCCTGAAACTATGCTTCTGAACCACAAGGTTCAGAAACTCACTTGCAAGCTTTTCAGACTCCAGGCACTACTTGAGGGACTAGAAGGTAGAATCAGGGCCAGGTAAGCAAGCTAAAGCTAAGATGGGCTGATCGTTATGACGTAAGTCAAGCATCTTAGTGTTGGAACCCTCACATAACTGTCATCCACAGTTCTACCAGGATGAATGTTGTTATTGTTGTTGTTATTAAGCACCATCAAATCAATTTCGATTCATAGAGACCCAATATAGCATTTCCAGTGAGTGGCTGGTGGATTTCAACCTCCAACCTTGCAGTTCAAACCAACTTTTAGTTCTACGACATTATCCGGCAGCGCCACACCAGTACTCCACCAGCTTGAATAGTACCAGTATATTGGTAATTTCTTGTTTAATGTCTAAATCAATGAGATTATGAACTGCATTAGGAGTTCTGTTGTTGTTAAGTTGTTCTTAAGTGCTTTCCAATCTGTTCAAACTCATAGTGACCCTAAGTAGTATTTCCAAGGAGAGCTGACTTTGTAGTTAGCAGTCCAGTGTTTATAATACAGCACCACTTCAGGACTCTATGTATGTCTTAATTGTTAATCAATTCTTGCTTCTTTACTCTTTCCATAAATATTTCATGGGTACCTAAGTATTCATTTCCTATTGCCGCTATAAGAAATTATCACGCATTTAATGGTTTTAAAAACAGCACAGTTGTTTTAACTGTTGTTTTAATCTGGAGGTCAGAGGCCCAAGATCAGTCTCACTAAACTAAAATCAAGGTATCAGTAGAACTGTGTTCCTTCTGGATTTTGGACTTTCTTGTTCTCTCTGTTCCAGAACCTAGAACCGCACTTCGATTAAGGTAGAAACTCAGTGAATACTGTTGAATGAAAGAATGTAGAAGCAATGGCTGAAAGTCCAGATTCATAAAAATCTGTATTTATTTAACATTCAGCCATCATCACCTCTTTCTGAACGGAACAGATTTTCATTAACGAATAAATAAATAAATAATTCTTGCACCAAGCTTGAAAATAAACTCCTTTGTTAATGAGGTGGTTTGTAAATTATCTTAAGTTGTGGCGCTGTGGGTTTATGTGCCAGACTGCAAAGCCGTTTGAACTGCGAGGCTGGCAGTTCAAGCTCACCAGCTGCTCCTTGGAAACCCTATACAAGGTCGCTATGGGTCGCGATCGACTTTACGGCACTTACCAACAAAAAGAACTACTTGGTAAAGCTGCACAATTTCAGTATTTATTATCAGTCTGATAAAAAGCTAACAATTTCTTTTTCCTCTTCCTGAAAAGCATGATCTCCTGGCTCCTGGCCTCCAGAGCCTAGAAAGTGGCTGAATAAATACTTGGAAGTGTATGGACCTTTACCGATATAAATGATCACTTCTATATAAGACTGGTAGTCTAGAAGGTAGGTTTACTTGTGGTTTAAACCCAGAAATCTCTTTCCTGAAACACAGATTTGGTCAGGGAGAGAGCAGCTGCCACCTTCACTTGGAGCTGGAATCATTAAGAAAAGGAGATTTTAGATGCTCATTCTTTTGACCACATAGATGCATTCTGAGATCTTTCTGGGAGTTTTTAGGAAGGGATTGTGTCAGACAAGAAGTGACTTGGTGGTACCTAACAACAACAACAACAACAACAAGGGAAGCAACTTGTTGTTAGGTGCCATGGAGATGGATCTGAAATCGTTGCAACCCTATGCATAGAAAAACGAAACACTGTCTGGTCCTGCGCCATCCTCATAATTAGTGTTGAGCTGAGTCACTTCTTGTTTGAGCCCATCTAGGTGGGTGTCGTCCTCTTTTTCGCTGATTCTCCACTTCACTAAGCAAGATGCCATTTCCCTGGGCCAAATAATACAGCCTGTGAGTTATGTGTAGCTATTGCAACAAATTATTGAAACCAGCAGAGAAGTACAGAGTATCGTGGGACAGATAGCTAGTGTCAGAATTGGTTTAAAAAAAAACACACCCACCAAAAGCCAAAAAAACATAAGCAAAGAATCATTGAATCAGTTTTGACTCACAGCGACACTGTGTAGAGTTTCCAAGAAGTTGCTGGTGAATTTGAACCACCAACCTTGCCATTGACTTCTTATCCTACAGCCCATACCAGGACTCCCATTGCAACAAACAATTGAAGCCAGCACTGAGAAGTAGAATGTGCCATTAAAAAAAAAAGAAAGCTAGAGAGTGGAGGTATGTCTGACCCCTACCTCATAGCAATCAGCTTTTAGCTGCTGTTGCTTCCCATCTCTATCCCTCAAGTTAGATGAGGTCTAACACTATTCCAATTTTCCAGGCAGTCACCAGACCCATGTTGGGCTGTTCACATCCTCTCTCCTCTTTGGAAAGAATCCACGATGGTCTCTGTGGAATGATCCCAGGAAAGACATAACATGTTTCTTGTAGAGAATTAAGAATGTAGGATAGAAGGCGGAGGAACTGCGTGGGTCAAAGCGAGGCTGTGAGTCGGTGGTTCTCTGCGGCAGCGGCCGAGGCACCGGCAACGTGAACCGAACCTAGCCGGTGGTGCTTTCCCCGGCGAATGGGAACGAGCGGGCCCCGCAGCATCATCCCAGCAAGGAGCATAAGCTTAAATATGTCTGAAACGGGTGAGGAGCAACCCATGGAGATGAATGCCACCCCCGAAGGCCAATCGCCTGCCGGGTCTGCCACCGCCACCGCCACGGTGACTGGGACCAGCGCCACGACCGCGGCCTCCCGAACCGGGAAGCAGAATGGTGCCGAAGGAGACCAGATCAACGCCAGCAAGAATGAGGAGGATGCGGGGGAAATGGTTGGTGGCCTAAGCTGGGGTACTAGCAAAAAGGACCTAAAAGATTATTTTACCAAATTTGGAGAGGTCGTTGACTGTACGAGTAAGATGGATCCCAACACTGGAAGGTCAAGAGGGTTTGGGTTTATCCTCTTCAAAGATGCTACCAGTGTGGAGAAGGTTCTAGACCCGAAGGAGCATAGGCTGAATGGCTGTGTCATTGACCCGAAAAAGGCCATGGCCATGAAGAAGGAGCCAGTGAAGAAAATCTTTGTTGGGGGTCTGAATCCTGAAGCCACTGAGGAGAAGATCAGGGAGTACTTTGGCGAGTTTGGGGAGCTTGAGGCCACTGAGCTTCCCATGGATCCAAAGTTGAACAAAAGACGAGGCTTTGTTTTTATCACTTATAAAGAAGGAGGAGGTTTTGGAGAAGAAGTTTCATTTACACTGTTAGTGGACGCTAGTGTGAAATCAAGGTGGCCCAGCCCAAAGAGGTCTACCAGCAGCAGGAGTATGGCTCTGGGGGCTGTGGAAACCGCAACCGAGGGAATCGAGGCAGTGGTGGCGGTGGTGGAAGTGGAGGTCAGGGTAGTACAAATTACTGAAAGAGTCAGAGACGCTGTGGCCATCAGAATAACTACAAGCCATACTGAGGCGGCGGCAGGCAAGACCCGCTGACCACACCGCTCCGCTTGGGTATCAGTGAACACAGTTATGTACCAAATTTAAATTGGCAAACTTTCTATGGCCTGTTCCATGTGCATCTTATTTAAAATGTTCCCCCTGGAAATCACTCTCCCGTTTACTGTTTCCAGAGCTCTAGATGTGTTAGCAGCGTGTGGTGTATCAGAGACCGAGCAGCATCATGGGCCTATGTTATTACCAGGTTCCCCAGAACCAGAATGGAGGGTCTGCGCCCAGTCTGCCACTCTATAGCCTGGGCCTGTGGACCCTGGTGTTAAAGAGTAAAACCGTATCTTAGGAAACCAGAGTCACCTTTTATTTTTTTATATTATTTGTGTCATACATTTCTTGTAATGGAAGTGTTAATTTTACTGTACTTTTTGGTACCTTTTGGGAATCTAATGTATTCTAAGGTATTTTACACGTGTTCTGATTTTGCCACGACCTGGATATTGAAGCTATCCAAGCTTTTGAAATAAAAATTTAAATCCCCCCCCACCCCCCCAAAAAAAGAGAAAAGAATGAAGGGTAAAGGAGATGCTCCTGTTTCCAGTTTCCACTCCTTTAATGTTTGTCAAGACATTTTTGGTTCCAAGTGACAGAACTCCAAACTTGCACAAGCAAAAGAGAATATGCATTTGTTTTTGTAACCAGAAAGTCCAAGAGTGGTGCATCAGATATGACTTAACAGAAGGCCACAAAGCATCTTGTCAAGATTCTCTTTTTTTCTCAATCTTCTTTCTTATTCTGTGGGTTGGGTTCTTTCTCTATATCTGAAGAGACATTCTCCGTACATGACAGAAAGGATAGTTGGTTGACTGGTGCAAATGGCTAAGTGCTCAGTTCCTAACTGAAAGGTTGGCAGTTCAAATCCACTCCAAAGCATCTCAGAAGAAAGGCCTGGCACTGTATTTCCCAAAGATTACTGCCACTGACAAGCCTAGGAAGCACAGGTGTACTCGGAAGCACCCAGGGTTGCTATGAGTCAGAATCGACAGGACAACAGCTGGTTGTCACTTGTTTTCAACACTATGAGCTGTTAAGATGTTAGTTTCTTTTTTTCAGCTTCAGACTGAAAAATTCAAGAAGAAAAATTCATCTTGAATTATATGCTCATTCCTGCATCAATCATCCCTTTGGCCAGGTAAATGGGCTGCTGTAATTGGCAGGGCATGAATCAAATATTTGTTCTTTTCAGGGAGCAGAAACTTTAGCAGCCCTTTCAAGCCTGTGATGGAAGTGGTGGTGAGTAGCTTTCCAAATGAAGAGAAGGGAAGGTGTTGGATATACAACAAAAAAAGCATATTTCCATGATTTATTTGCGCTCACTTGGATTTCTAGAAGCGTGGTG
>NW_006408808.1:250051-258883 GCF_000296735.1 Chrysochloris asiatica | reverse complement strand
AAAACAAAACAAAACAAAACATGGAAAACCCCATACAGAGTCGCTATGATTTGGAACTGACTCAATGCCACTTATCAATAGCAAAAACTTGAATTCCTGTGAGCCAGTCTGTCATTTCTCTATAGGTAGGTATTTCTTTTTCTTTTTTTAAATGTTTTATTGTGAATTATGTGATAGTTTACATGGGAGAACATTAGTTTTACATTCATCCTATCGAATATCGTTTCATTGCTATGGTTACAATCCCCTCCATGCATCATCAACCAACCAAAGGTTGCAAGCTTGCCCCCCGCCCCCCAACTGCTCCATCTCTCCACATCATTGCCTCTGCCTCCATCTCAGGCATCACTGTTACTCTGGGTAGGGTCCCGCTCTCCACTCTTCTCCCTTGATGGTCCCAGGGACCTCCACTCCTAAACTGCAAAGTTAATCGCTCCCCTCCTTGCTAAAAAACGTCTACCTTTACATTTCCTACCCTCACAATCAATCCTGATAACAATTATCCACTACTGTATCACAAGAGACCCATCCTCATTTCCTGTCATCAGCCCAGCCTAGACAGATTGGATACTACTCAGTGGAGATTCTGCCTTCCTCCACGCCCTCTGGATCTAGGTTCCCTCTTGAAAGCTTGTAATCCAGTCACTTCTTGCTTTTGTAGCCCCCCCATTTTTGGGTAGCCAATGTCCATATTGCCCATCCCTGTCTACTCTGTGTATGGAGGGGGTGGGAATGTTCCGTGCTGTAAGAGGTCTTTATCAAGCTTATGTGCTATTATGCATGCCCCTTCTCGCTTGCACATACCCTTTGTGGTTGGCTGGATGATGCCCATCCCAACAACGACGTCCCTATCCTAATGCTCCAAACTTTAGAATATATTTTATATAAATATGTTGTCTTACATGGCAAAAGGGACTCTGTATATTGATTAAATTAAAGATTTTTAGATGGGGAGATTATCCAAGCCAGCTCAGTGTAATCACTAGGGTCCTTATAAGAGGGAGGCAAGAAGGCCAGATAGACAGCAAGTGATGTCATAACAGAAGCAGAGATTAGAGAGACGTCACCAAGAAATGCCAGGATTCTCTAGAAATGAAGATGCAAGTAGTGGGTTCTCTCTGGAATTTAGAGAATAATTTACCCTTTAAGGCTCATTTCAGAGTCCTTGTGTGGTGCTTTAGGATAGGCAGTGGACTGCTAACCATAAGGTCAGAGGTTCAATCCCAACAGTTTCTCCTTGGGTTGCACACACAAACGAGAGACAAACCCTTGTGTCGAGGGCTGACTTTCAACAGGGTTTCTGTGAGTCAGAACTACTCTCCAACCTGTCACAACAATGAGGCTCATTTTAGACTATTTCCTGAGTTACAAGATAATAAATTTGCATTGTTTCAAGCCACTAAATTTGTGATAATTTGGAATTCAAATACCAAATTCCTTACCAGGACTCATAAAGTTTCCATTACTGGCTGTTTTCTTATTTCCACCTTCTCTTCCTGCACTGTTTCTCCTTTCCTATCCTCTAGCCTCACACTGTTCAAAATGGTAACCAGGAACCAAATGGGACCTCTGAAAACCTGAAATATAGCTAGCACAACTGAGAGCTGCCATTTGTTCAAATTCAATTTTAATTTAAAAACTGAAGTGGAATAAAATATTTTTCCATTAAACACAACCTTATTATTTTGGTAGGATTATATTTCACTGGAATTGTTGCGAATTTAGCATCCAAATTGAGAAATACTTTCATCATAAAACTAAATACACTAGATTTTGAAGACAGTATAAAATGTAAAACACCTCATTGATTTTTTTTATACTGATTGCATGTTGAAATGAAATGATAATATGTTGAGTATGTTAGGTTAAGTGAAATACGTTAAAATTAATTTCATCTGTTCCTTTTGTAGCAATCAGAAAATTTAGAAATTACTTATGTGGGTCATATTTCTATTGGACATGGTGGCTCTAGTCTTGGGGCCCTAGTTCCTTGTGCCTGGACAGCTCCTCTGCCATATTTGGCATAACTCATAACTTCAGTTACCTTCAATTCATTCAGCTTACAATGCCAAGTATCACCGGTCCTTAAATGTTTCACCAAACAATGCAGCAAACGTCTTACTTCCTTCACATCTCTCAAATTCTATTTTATCTCATTCTATAGAATACATGAAGAAGCTCTGGTAGCACAGTGGTTACGAATTGGGCTGCTAATCTCATGGTCAGCTGTTCGAAACTATCAGCTGTTCCATGGGAGAAATATGAGACTTTCTGCTCCTGTAAAGATTGACAGCCTCGGAAACACTGTACAGGATTGCTATGAGTCGGAACTGACTCCACAACACACAACAACATACAATACATGATAAAATAGACTCTTCATTTTATAGAATCCATGGAGCCCTGGTGTGGCACTATAGGATAAACATTTGACTATATGATCGATTTGAATGCCAAGGTTGGTTGTTCAAATCCATCAGCCACTCCTTGGGAACCCTACACAGGACTGCTCTGAGCTTGATCGTACACAACAACAGAATATACACTTATTTTACCTGCTTCCTTGCAGTTGCTGGTACCTGACACTCATTTTGCTTCTTCTCTACTAAAACAAGCCCATGGAGCAGAGAGGATAGTAACTGGCAAATCTCAGCTACACAATCATTAGTAATTACCATGACGCAACTGTAATACCACTCTTAAGTCCCCAGTGATTCCTCTTGAAAAATTTTTTTAAATCTCTTTTCTATTATCACCAACTAATGGTGCTTTGACCAATCCAGTGAGCTTGCTGCCCTGAAGGGGATGAAGATGTTTCTTCACTCAGTATTTGGCGCTGGAAAAGGTTTTCAAGTCCTCTTTAAATACATGCGTGAATCAAGCGATGGCTAAAGAAAAGAGAGTCAGAACATCCCTGTTTTGTTTCCTTCTCTCTGTCCAAGATGGTGGATAAGAAATAATTTCACCGTACTCTTATTTTTTCTTTAATAATCTAAGAATTTGTTTTAAAAGGTTTTCCTTTAGGCTCCTTGGTACAGCAACTTTGAAAGAAAGAAAGGAAAAAACCCCTTCTGAATGTAGCTGCAGAAATTTGAGTTCCGTCTTTGATTCTTACTAAGATTTCTGGGTTCCTTTTATTAATGTTGCTACTGTTATTTACCCAGCTGTTAATAGAGCATTTTTTTTCTCCATGTTATTTTTGTTTTTTCCAATTCTGTTTGTCTGGGCAAATTTGGACGCTGACAGTTTATGTACAGCCTGGGATTTAAATGTGGAGTTGTCAGTTATTAAAAGCTACAGAAATAACAGTTCATCCTCTTAAGATAGAGTGTTCTGGATGCAATTTTTAAAACAAGGCTTGAATGACACAAACAACATAGGCAAGTGAGATTTTATTTGTTCAAATGTAGATTTAGTCTCTCTCTTTTTTTTTTTTTTTAACATAAAGTAGGTTAAAAGATAAGGTCTACTTTCTGATGAGCTCTTCAATTATGGAGAAAAATGCATTGTTTTCCCAATTTACATATTTTACTTTAATTTTACATTTCCTTTGCATTATTTTATCTTTCTATCTGTTCTATTATTGCTCTCAGTACTCATAAAAAGGGGGGAGGAAAATCTGTTTGGTACAAGAACACCCGGAACTGACCTCTACGAACTTAGATGGACATCTTTTTAAGAATAGATGGCAGAAAGTGAACACTGATTTTTTTTAAAGGTTGACAAGTGATTCAATTTCATCTACAGAACAGGGAAAGAGAGAAGAAAGAGAGGGAGGGAGGGAGGAAGGGAGAGAGATAAGAGTATTTCTTTTTAGGCTCATGTGACTATAAAGGAGCCCTGGTGAGACTTTTGGGTAAGTGTTAGGCTGCTAACCTCAAGGTTGGCTGTTCAAACCCATGAGCAGTGCCTCAGGAGGAAGATGAACTTCTCTGTTTCCTTAAAGATTTATAGTCTTAGAAACCCTAGGGAGCATACATATTCTATCCTATCTATAAAATGGCTAAGAGTTGGATTTGACTCCTTAGCAGCAGGTTCATGAATTTATGAGAGCTACAAGTTGGAAATCTATAGGGTCAGAAACTTCAGCAAGAACTAATACTGTACTCCTGAGTTCAAAATTCATAGGGGAGCTTTCAGAAACGATATCTACCTTACAGTCTTGAGGAAACCAATTCTAATTGGACTAACCTCTGATAGAAAGTTCTATTTATTTACTAGGACTTTTATTGACCTGTCAATTCTAGCAAGTTGTTGCGGAGGCAGGTAGGGGTGTTGCTTTGGTTTCAGTTTTAATGGAAGATGACTGCCACCTTTTTCCCATGAAGACACTCATGGGATGAACCTTTCAGTTAACCGCTGAGCTACAAGGCTCCTTAAGTAGACCACTTGTGATTGTTGTGTGCCAGTGAGTTGGTTCTAACTCATAGTGACCCTGTATAGGGTTTTCAAGGAGTGGTTAGTGGGTTTGAGCCACTGACCTTGCAGTTAACAGTCCAGTGCTTATCCTAAAGTACTACACCAGGATTCCAGTTCTAGCAATTGTAGTTCAGTGCTGATGAGTCAGTTCCAACTCATAGGGACACTGTATAGGGTTTCCAAGGAGCAGCTAGTGGCTTTGAATTGTAGGTGATGTAGTCAGCAATCCAAGGCTTATCCTACAGGACTCCAGTTGCTTGGTTGATTGGTTGGTTATGTGCCATGGAGTTGGTTCCTACTCATAGTGACCCTGTACAGGGTTTCCAAGGCTATAAATCTTTACGGGAGCAGAACGTCTCATCTTTCTCCCGTGGAACAGCTGGTAGTTTCGAACTGCGGACCTTGTGGTTCACAGCCTGATTCATAACCACTACGCTACCAGAGCTCCTTACAGGACTCCAGATTTTGGGAAATGTAGAGTATTAGATTATTGAAGCATCAATAATCTGATGTCAGAAAATATAAAAATTTTGTTAGAAAACAATGATGTAAATTTTTAAAAAACCTATTTCAACTATATAGAACACCAAGTTTTTGATTTAGGAACTGAATTGAAATTGCTAGCAAAATGTTAGCAATATGGATTAATTAGCTAGAAGGTAATTCAAGTTTAATGAAAATTTGGAATTAGAGAACACAGTATTTAAAAGAAACTGGCTTATTACTTTCTATCACAATCTGTAACTCAAATCCACTAAGGGATCTTATCTAGAAGATCATCTTAGGAGACCTACTGTAATAAGAATTACTTATAATTAGCATACAATTTCATATGCAAATGAACTCCTAAAGTACTTTAAATTTACTCTTAAGTACTTTATACATTCCCATTTGAAGTCTTATTGATACCTTTAATTTGTGCTAAGAAGAATGATTTCCCTAAGAAGAGACAACTTTAAGCCTTGGAATCTGTTCTGATTCATAGTGACCCTGTATAAGGTTTCCAAGGATTGGCTGGTGGGCTTGAACTGCCAACCTTGTGGTTCCAGTTGACTTTTCAGTTCAGTGCTTTATCCTACAGCATCACACCAAAAGCAGCTGGTGGTTTTGAAGTGCCAACCTGATAGTTATCAGTCCAGCGCTCATCCTACAATGTCACACCAGGGTTCTGAATTAGGCACACACTAATCAATGAGAATTTTACTTCACATATGTTATTGTTAGCTGCTGTTTAGTTGGTTTTAACTCAGCAATCCTATGTGCAACAGAATGAAACACTGCTTGGTCACATCTGTTAAACAGTACGATGTATAACAAGTGCTTTGGACAGGTAACCACGAGGTCAACAGTTTAAACCCACCAGCTACCAAGCTTGCTAGGAGTTCGAACCAACTCCAGTACATACACCACCACCAACAGCAACTGCAGTGGTTTACTAAGGACTGCAGTGGTTAACCAAAAGGTCCAATCCATCAGGCTCTTCAAGAGAAACAGGTAGCAATCAGCTTCTATAGAAATTAAAACCAAAGCATATCCCTGTCTTCAAGTTTCTTTGGAAATCTTATAGGGCATTTCTACTCTGTCCTATTGGGTCTCTATGAATTGGAATTGACTCAAAGGTCATAGGTTTGGTTTCTGGAATTTAGTGACTTATGTATATTTTAAAGCACTGGTGTTGTTGTTAAGTACTGTGGAGTCGGTTCCGACTCAGTGACCCTACACAGGTTTCCGAGGCTGCAAACCTTTATGGGAGCAGAAAGCCTCATCTTTCTCCCGTGGAACTGCTGGTACGTTTGACCTGCCGACCTTGAGGTTAGCACTCTGATTTGTAACCACTACGCTACCAGAGCTCCCTGTTGTTAAGTGCAGTCCAGTCACTTCTGACTCATAGTGACACCGTATAGCAGGGGTGGGGAATGTCTAGCCCATGGGCCCACAAAATCAATTAGTCTGGCTCTGCCAAGGCAACCACAGTTCCAGCCATCACACTGCTGTTGTTAAGTACCGTCAAGTAGATTCTGACTCAAAGCAACCCTATATAGGACTTATAGTTCAAACAGTGGGTTTGAACCACTGACCTTACGAGGTTCGCAGTACAGTGCTGCTCCTACAAGTGCCACACAAGGCATCTAGCCATCACATTGTTGTTGTTGTTAAATGCCGTAGAGTCAGTTATGACCCATAGCGACCCTGTATAGGGTTTCCAAGGAGTGACTGGTGAGCTTGAACTGCTGACCTTGTGGTTGAAACTGACTTTGCAGTCCAGCACATTAGCCCACAGTGCCATACCAGAACTCTGTATTTACATATACACGTGTATCTATCTATATACATATATACAAATATGTGTATGTATGTATATATTGTTGTTGACTCATAGCAGCCCCGTAAAAGGTTTCCGAGGAGTGGCTTGTGAGTTTGAACTGCTGACCTTGCAGTACCAACCAACCTTATGGTCCAATACTTATCCCTATGCACCACACCAGGATTGTATACAGGTTGCTATGAACCAGAATCAACCTGACAGCACTTAAAAACCAACAACAGCACACACACGTATGTGTGGCATAAAGATGACGCTTTCTGCTTTCTCAGAGATTTAAAGACCTCGGAAATCCCAGTATAGGGTTGCTATGATTCAGAACTGATTCAACAGTACAAACAAGAACAACTAATATATGTATAGTAGGAGTCCTAGTGTGGTGCTGTAGTTTAAGCACTACACTACAAGGTCAGTTTGAACTGCAAAGATGGCAGTTCAAACTCACCAGCTGTTCCTTGGATACCCTATATAGGGGTCATTAATGACTCACAATCAATACCTCAATCAACAGTGAAGAAATCAAATGACACATTGCATTGGGCAAATCTGTTGCACAACATCTTTTTTTTTTTACAAATGACATTTTGCAATGGGCAAATTTACTGTACAACTGTTTAAGAACAAAGATGTCACTTTGAGAACTAATGTGTGCCTGGCCCAACTCATGGTTCTATTGTATATCATTTCATTGCCATGGTTACAATCCCCTCCATGCATCATCAACCAACCAAAGGGTATATAATACAAGCCTGCTCCCCGATTGTCAGCACACAGCCCCTCTCCCTCTCTGGCTCTAGAGTTCCCAGCTGCTCCATCTCTCCACGTCATTGTCTCTGCCTCCCTGGGTGGGGGCCCGCTCTCTGCTCTTCCCCCTTGATGGTCCTAGGGACCTCCACCCCTGGACTGCAAAGTCAATCAGTCTGCTTATTTTACCACACAACGTCTACCTTGACATTTCTAACCCTCACAGTCAGTCCTGATAGTAATTATTCACTATTATATCACATGAGTGCTCCTTTCATCAGCCCTGCCCAGACAGATTGGATACTACTCAGTACAGATTCTACCTTCCTCCGCACCCCCTGGATCTAGGCTCCCTCTTGAAAACTTGCAAGCCAGTCACTTCTTGCCTTTGTAGCCCCCATCCCCCTCCCCCCAACTTTGGGTAGCCAATGCGAAAGTTGCCCATCCTTGTCTAGTCGTGTATGGAGGGGATGGGAATCATACTCGCTGTAAAGATTTGTTCCCTCTTTTGAGCTACTGCATCCATAGGTGTAGGTCAATTTCATCAAATTGTGTCAGATTACTCTTTCTTCTTCTAGTTGAGCTCTGTTCATCCAGCCATTGAAGCCAGGTCAAGTGGGTATTATCTGCAAGTGTGGGTGTTCTTGTGCATATGCCCTCTCTTCTTATCAGCTGAACACTTCAGTCTCCACTCCAGTCCTCGGTCATGGACTCTGGGCCCAAGAGTCCCCAGGTCTTGTCCTGCCACATGCTGTCCAACCAGGTCTCCACCCAGGTTCATAGGAGTCTACTGAACTTAGCTCACAGCTTCACTGCTGTTTTTCATCACTTCCCCTTATTGGTGACCCACATGGTCACCAATCTGAGTACATGCCTGCTCGTGTATTCCCATTGACTCTTAGTCTTGGCATGAGTTTTGCCCCGAGGGGACCCAATCACTTGCGTTGTTGTCTCCTGAGTGAGCAGCTTGCTTATTCTTGTAGTAATCAGTCAGACTGCTGTTATTCTTTTGTATTTTTCCTGTTGGTCTTTCTTTCAAGAAGTATCTTCTGTTTTTCTAGCCACTCCAGACTGGTCTGCTTGTCCTTTCATGTGTAAATTTCCCACCTCAGAAGATTTTGGATGGGGTTCAGGATTACACCTGTAGTCTTACGTAATGCAGAGGCTCTGCAGGAAGCCTCCTTCACTGGACACAGTGACGTCCTTTCCTTGTTTTGGTATGGGGGTTATGCTTGCTTCATAAAAAGTATTAGGAAGTTTTCCATCCTCTTCTATATTCTGAAATAATTTGAGTAGAATTGGTGACAGCTCCTCACTGAATATTTGGTTGAACTCACCAGTGAAGC
>NW_006408808.1:235125-246975 GCF_000296735.1 Chrysochloris asiatica | reverse complement strand
CACTTGCTGAGGCCCCTCCTCTAGTCATCACCATAGAGGTGTGCAGATAGATATTGATGAGTTACTGGGAGAAAGATTGTTTACTATTTTTGTCTCTGAAGGTCAGTTAGGTATCTGTGTGTGCACAGCGTAATTCTTGAAATAGTTGTGTCTTTTTATGTTGGGGTTTTACAGATTGTTCATACAGTTTGTCAGGCCAAACCTGATTTTTTTCTTGTTGGATAGGCAGGAGTAAAGTGTCCCGCACAATTTAACTTTAGGGCTGGGACCCAAAAGCAGATGTTAAAAGCAGCAGCCAAAGAATTTGCCCTTGGACTGATGGGGCTCTTTCTCTCTGTGCCATGGGAAAGCTGTGGTCTCAATGCTGGACCTTTTTGGGGGTGCGCACCCACCCGCCTGAAGGCATCCAGGCTGGGCAAAGAATGCACAACAGGGAAGAGGAGGAAAAAAATGTATAGACTCCCCCCACACCTCCTTTTGCAAATGTCACTGTGCTGCTTTTAGTGTTGGTTCCCGTTGTTTGGTCTTGCCCAAGTTGTAGGCTCTGGGCTACTGATCCCAGCAGATTCTCAAGTATGAGATTTCCTACTTCTGCTACAAGTTTCAGTAGCTATAAGCCTTCAAACTTTTAAAATATTTCTACCTATGTGGTTCAGAGTTTTGGAACTCTACCTGAACCCACTTCGTCTGGTATTCAGTGGTATTGCTGATGGAAACTTCACTGCACCTCTACCCTATCTGCCATCGCCAACTCACGGTCTTTTCAGCAGCCTCATATACATTTGAAAGTCTGACAGTGAATAAGGAAGACAGTAGTACAATAATTCATACATTTGAATTGTGGTGTAGAAGAATATTAAAAGTACCACAGGCTGCCAGAAGAACAAACAACAAATCTGTGTTGGAAGAAGTACAGCTAGAATGATCCTTAGATGGAAGGCTTCGTCTCTCATACTTCAAACATGGTATCAGGAGGGCCGAGCCCCTGGAGAAGGACAGCATACTGCGTGAAGTCAGGGCACAGTGAAAAAGAGTAAGACTCCTAACGAGATGGATTGTCACAGTGGCAGCATCGATGGGGTTACACGTACCAACAATTGTGAGGACGGCACAGTTTTGGGTATTGTTTTGTTCTGTGGTGCATAGGACTGCTGTAAGTTGGAACCTACTCAACAGCATCTAACAACAAGAACAAATGTCTAAAATATGTGTTTTCATGCTTCTCATTCTAATTTCCCTACATTCATACTTTGCTGTACATTCCAACTTCCAATTATTAATGGAGGTTTTGTAGCTGTTTCTTCTTATTTTTAGGTGTGCCACATCAGCAAATGAATGTCCTGAAATCTTTGTTTCATCACGGTCATTAAGGTCAACTCTACTTTCCCAGTTGCAGGCTGACTGTCTTCCCACCTGAGGAACTTATCTTTTGGTACTATATCAGACAAAGTTTTGCTCCTATTCTTATATTTTCAGTAGAGAAAGATTCAGTTAGCTCTCATCTTCTTCTTTCCAGTCGTTTTCAGTCTGGAAACTCCGCTGAAACCTGTCCACCCAGGGTGAACCTGCTGGTATTTAAAATACTGGTGACATTGCTTCCAACAGCACAGCAACACGAAAGCCACCAGTACCTACAAACCGACAGCTGAGTGGGGATAGCTGCCTGTATCATATACCATGTCTCTTCATCTGGTACTTTGAAAAGAAATAGCACTTTTCAAGACTATTTTCAGAAAATGGTTCTTCAAAGGCCAAAATCTTAGTTTATATGCAGAACCAATAGGAGATAGCTGTAACTAACAGTTCATTAATAGATCCTTAAACAAATATAAACCAGAACGAAAAAAATACATGCCTTATTTCCCCAAACTTTACATCTAAAGGGTAAAAGAATATGCAAATAGCTTCTAATTTTAGTTACTTGGGACACTGTATCTTTCCTTTAACTTTGAAAGTAAAATGGTTTGGATTGCTTTGAATTTTTAGAAAAATTCCCCCTACTTGGCAAGGAGCTTGGGCCACAGTTTCAAAATCTGATTCTTTCTTAATCTACCTTTTGCAGTTTCCAACATTCTCATTTATATCTCGGGACTTGCAGGCTGTGTTTATGTTATGCCAAAGAGCTGAAGCAAAAGTGGAATTCCAATTCATCACCCAGATGTTTCCAAACTTCATGTGGCCATATTTGGAATTGTATATATAAAATTCCCCTATAATTTATTAATTTGTCTTCCCCACCTGGATGTTTTGGCATTCAGTCACTTTATGTCTGGCGACTCCTGGGAGTTTTACATGAAGGTCTGGAATAGGGCTTTCTTACTAATCGGTCTGCTTCAGCCTCCAAGTCCAGCCAGGTTGGTGGGGGCCTGAGGTGGCTGGACGCTCCCCAAACACCCTAATGCCTACTGCTTAGGCACTTTTTTCAGACAAGTGATGATTCAAACACCGGGCTCAAAGGTGGTGTGTGAACTTACTGTTTCTGAGTAGTTAGTAACCAACAAGACAGAAATACCACTTGCCCTTTATTAGTAAGTGAAAGCATGCCCTGCTCTGCTTCCTTTATCTCAGATAACTTGTCTCTCAGTCAAAGCTGAGTCCTATTAACTCTATGTGTGTCAGACTACAACTGTGTTCCACAGGGTATTCAATGGCTGAACCTCAGAAGCAGGTCACCCACTCTTTCTTTTGAGGTGCCTATGGTTGGACTGAAACCACCAACCCTTTGGTTAGCCATTGAGTATTCAAACATTTGTACCATTCAGCACTCCCTCTCTTTCTCTCTATGTCTATTGTTGTTGTTGTTGTTATGTGCCATGGAGTTGGTTCCGACTCATAGCGACCATGTACAGGGTTTCTGAGGCTGTAAATCTTTATAGGAGCAGAAAGCCTCATCTTTCTCCTGTGGAAATGCTGGTAGTATCGAACTGCTGACCCTGAGGTTTGCAGCCTGATTCATAACCACTATGCTCCCAGAGCTTCTTATGTCTATTATATGTAATGTTATTTTTATCATCAAAATACAATTTTTTTTCCATAATGAAAATAATTAATGAAGAAATTATAAAGTCTTTGTTAGTTGTGTGCCACTGATTTGGTTCTGACTCACAGTGAGACTTCATAGTGTTTCTGGAGAGCAGCTGGTGGGTTTGAACAGTCCATCTTTTGGCTCGTAGTCCATTGGTTATCCTACAGCATCACACCAGGTCTCCATGAAGTCTTTGATGGCTGGATTAAGGAGTTCTGGTAACACAGTGGTTAAGTGCTCAGCTGTTAACCAAGAGGTTGGCGGTTCTCACCCATCAGCTGCACTATGGGAGAAAGATGCGACAATCTGCTTTTATAAAGATGACATCCTTCAAATCCTATAGGGCAGTTTGACATGTCCTATGCTGTTGGTGTCCTATTGCTGTTGTTGTTATGTGCTGTCAAACTGGTTCTGACCCATAGTGACCCTGTGTAGGGTTTCCAAGGAGCAGCTGGTGAGCTTGAACCACCGACCTTGCAGTTCAAATGGCTTTGCAGTCTGACGCATTAACCCACAGCAGGTTGCTATAAATTGGAATTGACTTGGAGACACAGCTAACAGATCCTTGGAGACAATTTTTTTGTCTGTTTCCTTCTTTCTGCGGGTGAGGAAATCATGGGCCTGACAGGTGAAGTGACTTTTTCAAGTTTGCAGAGTAAACCAGAGAAAACACTAAAACCAGAACCAATGTCTACAATGAGCTTCGGACGGAATCTCTCTTATCAGTATTACATTTCTTTATTTTGCCACTGGGAAAACCTATTAGGATAAACAAGGCTTTATTACCTTACATGCCAAATTGTATTAGGGTAATTCTTATATTGAAATAAGTTTAGAAAGTTTTCATTTTGTTTAAGTTACACAAACACTGGCAGTTTCAGGCTTGAATCAAATCATTCCTTCACATCGCCACATGTAATTTATGCTGGCGTCACACAAAAGATATTATGAACATAGCCTCTGAGCCTCAGTGTTTTCTGTGATAAATGAGAAGACAAATAAATACCCGTCTCACAGAATGCATTCATGGAAGAAGCAAATATGTGTAAATTGTGCCTGGCACATAGTAAGTGTTCAATAAATGGCTTCAAGGATGATTCATGACCGGAAAATTCCATAGTGGAAGGGAAGGTGATATTACTGTGGACATCCAGATTGGGAATAAGCATAACCGATCAATCTTTCACAACAGAAAACTGTGTACTTACTTAGGATGCAGTCATACCACAAAGACTTATACAATCAAGTGTCACATCAAGAGGAAATCAGCTCAGCATATCAGAGGAGAAACGGCTATGAAAAGCCAACTGAGATAAGGGAATTGATTCTATAATGTCACCGGGGAAAAAGAAACATATAGATGGAAAGACAGATAACACAATCGTTGCTGTGTGTCATCAAGTGGTTTCCAACTCTTTGCAACCTTATTTCCAAGGTTGTAAATCTCTATGAAAGTAGAAGGCCTTATCTTTCTCCCATGAAACAACTAACAGAATTGAACCACCGACTTTAGTTAACAGCCTAAAACATAATCCACGAAGGCGCCATCTATATAATTGTTGTTATCAGGTGCCATCGAGTCGGAACTGACTCATAGCGACCCCATGCACGGCAGAACGAAACAATGTCCGATCCTGGGCCAACCTCACTACCGCTGCCACACTTGAGTCCATCAATGATGCCACCTGGCTGATCCATCTCGTTAGGGGTCTTCCTCTTTTTCTCTGACCCTCCACCTTACATCCTTCTCCAACGATTGTTTCCTCCGGACAATATGTCCAAAGTAGGAGAGACGAAGCTTAGCCATCCTGGCCTCCAATATATAATTATACTATATAATTAGTATTCGTAAAAGATATAATTGACTTGCAGAGGTATAAACAAAACAAAACAAAAAATCAACCCCCAAAGAATAAAAGCCGAATGCATCAACCACCCGCCCCCCAAAAAAAAAAACCAACAAAAAACAAACAACAAACTAATTTAACCAACCCAACAAAACAACACAACTCTTTTGATTTGGAATGTAAATATATTGGAGATGACTAAAAGTTGAGTCTTTTGGGAAATTTACAATGTATGTATGTCAGTTGACAGTGAATCAATGTGCCTATCATTGTACATTTTGAAATCTCTGTCAACTATGTCTTCCCAAGCAGGCTTACTGATTGTCTCATAACAGGAATTTCCCATCTAGCTGAAGTTTTAAATGTCTACTTAGATCTAAAGAGAATTTTTTGTTGAAAAGTTCTCATCTCTTCTATGAGTTTATGAAACACACACTTGACATTTGAAGGGATATTTCTAGAGACCATTGCAAATATAATTTCAGCCAAAATTGTATTCAAGTACCACAAGAGACTCCTTTATATCCTTAGTAAGAATTTTGTCATTGTTTAAAATGAAGTATGGAGACAATGAAGCAATGTTAATATACTCATTTAGTCACTAAGTGATAACCCCTCTCTCTTTAAAACAAAACAAAACAAAAATGAACTGGGTGAATGTTCACAGAGCAGATCAGTTTTCCTTAAAAAAACTCATACAGAGTTTGTGATTGCAGTCCCCACAATGTAACATCACTTAGCCCACTTCCTCCCTGGGTTTCCTGTTTCCATTCCTCCTCCTTTCCTAACGCTTCTGAACTTGGTCCTTGGGGAAATTCTACCCTTTTGATCTCAAATAATTCATTATTCTACGGTGTGCATAGCTCCCTAGTATTAGTGTTTCCTTTACTGTTAAGTGTCGAGGAGTTGGTTCCAACTCATAGTGACACTATATAGGTTTTCCGAAGAGGAGATGGTGCATTTGAACCCCTGACTTCACAGATCAAACTGACCTTACGCTCCAGGGCTTATCCTACAGTGCCACACTAGACTTGCCTGTTGTTTGGATGAAAATCTTGTCATGGAGGTGAGCTAATTTCCAGACCTGAAGGGTGACTAAGGGTGTTAGTTTTGGAGCTTGCAGTAATTTGTATCCAACTAGTAAGTCTGGTCTTTTGAGTTTTGGTTCACATTTTCCTCGCCATCTATGTAGGACCGACCTTCTCACGTGATCCCTTTCAGATCATTTGGTAGTGGTAGTGGCCCAACATCTAGTTCCAATAAGTGATGACCGCTTGAACCCTAAACTTAAGGTACATAAAATTCAAAGTAGTATCTGTCTTAGTTATCTATTGCTGCATAACAAACTACTACCTTACAAGCACACATCATTCATCATTGCACCGTTTCAGTATGACAGTCTGGTCATGGCTTAGCTAGGTCCTCTGCTTAGGGCTTCACCAGGCTGTTAGCAAGGTGTCTGCCAGGGTTGGGTTCTCAATTGAAAGCTCAACTGAAGAAGGCTCTGCTTTCCTGCTCACATGATTGTTGGCAGAGTCCGTTCCCTGCAGTTGTAGAATTGAGAGCTTCAGTGTTTTTGCTGGCTTTTGGCTGGAGTTCACTCTCAGCTCCTGGAGTCTGCCCATAGTTTCTTGCCATGTGGGCTTCCTGCCACTTACTTCATGGCAGCTTGCTTCTTAGACAGCCAGCAAGGAAGAGGGAGAGATTCCAGCAAGACTGGAGTAACAATCTTATGTTATCACGTATATGCAATCTCCTATCTTTGATATGTTCCATTGGTTAGAAGCAAGTCACACTCCTGTCTACACTCAAGGGGAGGGAAATACACAAAGGTATGAACACCAGAAGGTGGGGATGGTGACAGGTCACCTTAAGGGTCTGGCCAACTCAGTATTTGCACAAGTACAAGTTACTAAAGGCTATGCTGCTTTCAGCTGTCTCTTGGGTAATAAAATAGCCTATATTAATTCTGCAATACCAAAGGCCTTCTACATTTGTTGTATACTAAGACTTCCTTACTTCTATAGTTAGCTAGTCAATTCTTATTAAGTGCCAACTAAATGGTAGGCCTGTCCTTATGGAGGTCATAGGTGCTTGGTAAATGCCTGCTTATTCTGCCCCCAGACACTGGGACAAAGAGGAGTTTCTGCTTGTTCCTCTTACTAGTTCTTTTCATATCCCTGCAAAGGAGCTCTGGTAGCGTAGTGGTTACGAATCGGGCTGCGAACCTTAAGCTCAGCGGTTCGAAACTACCAGCCGCTCCGCGGGAGAAAGATGAGGCTGTCTACTCCCGTAAGGATTTACACCCTCGGAAACCCTGTACAGGGTCGCTATGGGTCGGAACCGACTCGAAGGCACTTAACAACAACAACAAGGTGAGGAAGGGGTCCAAGAGGCTGAGACTTTCTGCACGTAACAGCGTCAGAGAAGGTCAACACTAGCATGAGAAATGTTTGGCTTATAAAATGCTCTTCTCTGAAGAAATCAAAAGCTCTAACATTTCTTTACAATCTAGTTGAGTTCCTGCAAGAACTGAGAGATGCAAAATGCTAACAGGATGGTGAGTTTTAAAAAGAGGGAGGGAAGGAAAACAGGGGAGGTTTATGGATTCTCATGGGACATGGTAACAGGAGGGTCTGATATGTAAAGAAACAAAGTTGTGACCTGCCTTGTACCCTCTTCAGGATCTGCTATTGGTGAGATGAACTTTTCTACATCCGTCCTCAGTACATGGTTATAATTAAGGTTTATAATTTTAATGTTCTCCATGTTAATATGGATTACGTCTCTTTCACTCCTAACAGAATAAAATTGATTGGAACAGGCCAACATCATAGTTGCTGTTATTAAGTGCCGTCGCATCGGTTCCGACCCATACCAACCCTGTATAGGGTTTCCAAGGAGCAGCTGGTGAGGTTGAACCACCGACCTTTGCAGTTCAAATGGCTTTGGAGTCTGACACATTAGCCCACAGCATGCTCTAAATAGTTTTGGAACATTGTTAAGAAAGAAAGGGAACTCATCCTCGGTATGATGTATTTTAATGTTCTCCCAGAGCAGCAAAGACTTCTTGAGAGAAAGTTTCACAAAGAGGAAAGGTAAACTGTTTACATTTGCTCCTGTGTCGTATTCCCTTTGAGCACAGAATTGTTATCTTGTTAGCATGCTGCAAATTCTCTTGTAGCGCAGCAAAAACAAATGAAAGAGGTGCTTTCTTGACTCAGTGATACATAGGGATTTATGAAGGCAACACATATTAGTGTTAATGGGTGTTAGCGGCATAAAACCCAGCCCTTCAACATGATAATACATAATACACCCCTTAATTTTTAATTCACTCGGGTCTCAATTTTGAAGCATTTTCATGTAGTTTGTCCTAATTATAATCATTTTTAATGACAGCTTCAAAATTTCATCCAACTGTCTTATCACATACGGTACTTAATTTCTCAAGCGAACAGTTTTACTGTACACCATTCTGGGAATTTTAAGAAGTAAAACATAAAAGGAAAGCCAGCCCTTTGTATGGTGAAACTAGATGTTAATTGTTCTAATATACATAAAGAGACCAAAGCAGTTTCTTAAAGCTTGGGGCTGGCCTTCCTGCAGAGGCATCTCCAACCACTTTCAAGGGAGATTTGAGGAACTCCAGGGAAAATGAGAAGAAAAGGATTTCACCACCACCACACCCCCCTTTATTTCTGGGTTCTGTCAAAAATCGGATTTGGGCTTGAATATTCATTGTTGAATTCTACAGGTTGTATAGGCAGTGCTTGATTTCTTAGATCACAGTGAAAATTCTCCAGCTAGGAAGAATAGCAATCTAACTACATTGGCCACTGGAAGTCCTGGTGGTGTCACAGTTAAGCGCTTGGTGTCTAACGGAGAGTTTGGACATTCAGTTCCACTCGGAGGCTCTACAAAATAAAGATCTGGTGAAGATTTGTTGTCGTTGTTGTTGTAAAGGGCTTTCAAGTCATATCTGACCTATAGTGCTCTTATATAGGGTCTCCAAGGAGTGGCTGGTGAGCTTGAACCGCTGACCTTGCTCTTCAAACCAACCTCGCAATCCAGTGCCACACCAGGACTCTTGATGAAGATTACAGCCTAGAAAAACCTATGGGGCTGTTCTACTCTATCTCGGGGGGGTCACGAGGAGTCCAAATAAACCCCATAGTCCCTAACAATAATAACCCTTGGTCATCTCTGAAGCAATCTATTTGTTAACTTTGTTTGAGGTGCTATGAATTTTCTAACATCTGCTCACAACTCTTGGGAGAATTTATTTCCAGGGATATTATCAAGTTTATTGCCATGTAGCAAAACACAACGTATCACAGATTTTTTTTTTAAAACTAGCAAAAAGAAAGACACTTAGTATTTTACCCATTATCCGTTGTGTTCATGTCTGGGAACATAGATTCATTGGTTGTTTCTAAGGGAACTTTTCTTCCTGCTGCCTTTAATAATCTGGACTTTCCTGTTACCATTAGGTCTCTGAGCATGCCATTCTCTTGACCTCATTCTTTTTGCCCCTTACAAGCATCGGGTTAGTCTCCTCTTGTTGTTGATGTTAAGTGCCGTCAAGTCAGTTCCAACCCATAGCCACCCTTGCAACCACCAACCTTGCAGTTCAAACGGCTTTGCAGTCTACTATATAAACCAAACCAAATCCACTGCCATCAAATCAATTTTGACTTATACTGACTCTATATAGGGTTTCTGAAACTAGGGAGAGAGAGGGAGACAGAGAGACAGAGAAAGAGAGTGAGATCTATTTTATTTGGAAGAATTGATTGAGGTAGCTTACAAGGCCAAAATCCATATATCAAGAGATAGGCTGGAAATCCTAGAAGTCTTGTCTGATGACAAGCCTTGGTTTCTAGGAAAACTTCAGTTTTTGCTCTTCAACTGATTGGATGAGGCTCATTGTAGATTGTAATCTATTTAGCTTGAGGCCAACATATTAAAATGGTAATGACATGTAAAAACATTTATAGCACTATCTAGAATGGTGTTTGACCAAACAACTAAAAACCCATGCCTAGTCAAGGTTATGTGTAAAACCTGCCGTTCCTTCAGGTTTCTGTTCAAGATGTTGTCCCTTCTGAGAGGTGTTCTCTAAGTTAAAAAAAAATAATAATAAATTTAACCATTCCCCCATTCACTTTTTATACCCTTACTCTCCCTGTTATTTATTCATTTAACTTTTTATTATGAATTGAATGCAAGTTAACAGACAAGATCATCAGCTTTACTTTCCACCAATCATACGTTTTGCTTCATCTCAATGATTACAACAATGCCTTCCTTGTAACAACAGTTACCCTGTTTCCTCACTGCGGCTTCCCTTTTATACCTTATTTTCCACAAATCCACAAAGCAAAAATATTTGATGTACATATATAAAACGAAAAACACATATCCACTTAAATGTCCAAAGGGCTGATTTTGCAAGCCTGCCTCCTGCCCACAGGCACACAGCCTTTCTCAGTCCATGAGACTCAGGTCTACAGCTGCTCTGCCTCTCCATACCACTGCCCCTTGTCACTGTTTCGGCTGTTGCTGCTTCTCTAGGTAGGATCTCCTTTTTATTTTCTACAAACCACTTATCACCACCTGAAAATCTTATGAATTGTGAAAGCAAGATTATCTATTTTCAGCAGCACTTGCAGAGAGGACATTAAAAAAATTAAAACAGCTTACTAAAACTGCAAATCCTAATCACGTATCATTTTAAGAAAATCCATATTCAACTGTTCTTGGTAGGTTCTATTTATTTCTTTTTTAAAGGGTGAATAATATTCATTGTATTGGCATACCATTTATTTGTTGATCCACTCATTAGTGCACAGACATGTCAGTCAGTACTTTTTTAGTTATTATGAATGATGCCGTCATGCATTTGTGTACAAGTTTTTGTGAGGCCATAGGTTTTTAATTCGTGTATGTGTGTGTGTGTGTGTGTGTGTATACACACACACATACATACACACACACGGTTCACAACGCACACATACATATATGTACACACATACCTGCATATATGTAAACATACATGTGCACACATAAACATACACACGCACACACAGAAGTACACCTATACGCACACACGCACACATATACATATATACACATGCACACATATGTACACACATATACACATACAGACATACATACACACATACACACATATGTTGTTGTTAGGTGCCATCGAGTCAGTACCAACTCATAGCGACCCTGTGCACAATAGAACAAAACACTGCCTGGTTCTGCTGGGCCAACCTCACAATTGTTGCTATGTTTGAGCCCATTGATGCTGCCACTTTGCCAATCCATCTTGTTGTGGGGTCGTCCTCTTTCTCTCCGACCCTCTACCTTACCAAACATGATATCCTTTTCCAACAATGGGTCCCTCCTGACAACATGTATGAAGTATAAGAAACGTAATGTGGCCATACTGGCCGCCAAGGAGCACTCTGGCTGCACTTCTTCCAACACAGATCTGCTGATTCTTTTGGCAGCCTATGGCACTTTTAGTATTCTCCTCCAACACCATAACTGAAAGGCATCAATTCTTCTACGATCTTCCTTATTCACTGTCCAACTTTCACACGTATATGAGGTTATTGAAAATACCATGGCTTGGTTCAGGCGCACCTTAATCCTCAAACTGACATCTTTGCTCTTCAACACTTTAAAAAAAGTTCCTGTGCAACAGATTTGCCTAATGTAATACATCATTTTTCTTGACTGCTGCTTCCATGAGTGTTGATGGTTGAGCCAAGAAGAATGAAGTCCTTGACAACTTCAATCTTTTCTCCATTGATAAGAACACACACATACACACACACACAAATTAAGGTCAGTCTTAACTTTACTCGAAGGCACTTATCAACAACATACCCATGAGAATTTATAATTTATACATATATATGCATATATCTGCATGTATTACATATACAGGAGCTCTGGTAC
>NW_006408808.1:229119-234975 GCF_000296735.1 Chrysochloris asiatica | reverse complement strand
TATCTATCTATCTATCTATCCACACACATGTATGATATTTATATACATATATACATACAGGAGTCCTGGTGTGCTGCTGTGGGCTAATGCATCAGACTGCAAAGTCATTTGAACTGCAATGTTGTTCAAGTTTACCTGCTGCTCCTTGGAAACCCTATACAAGGTTGCTATGGGTCAGAATCGACATGAAGGCACTTAGCACCACCACCAACATATACATATATGACATTAAGAGCTGTTGAGTTGACTCCAATGCATAGTGACCCTGTGAAGAGTTTCCAAGGAGCAGCTGGTGAGCTTAAGCTGTCAACCTTCGGTTCAAACCAAGTTTGCCTAGGAAGGCCATTTTAAAGAAATACCCTGTTAAGTAATACGTGGAAAAGGGTAGTTTGGGGAACATAAAGTGACAGAGATTAAGAATCTCCTGGATGCTAAAAAAACAGGTGACTCCCATTTAATCTAATCTTATTTTGAGACAATTCAGTGTTTACTACCGGTGCCTCACATTTGGCTGCTCTTTCCCTCTTTGCTTCAAACATACAAATAAACTTGGGACTACAAAAAAGTATTGTTTCAAGGTGACATTCTTGGACTAGCAATATAGTACTTTTGGTAAGATTTGGGTTAGGATACCACCGAGAAACCAAAAGAACTAAATGCTTTAGTGACAGCAAAAAGAATCCCCCCACCCCCACCCCAGTAAATTCTTATAACTCTACAAGAGCAATTTTCTTTTTCCTAAGACATGCAACCCCAATAATAGAGTTTCTACACACATGCACAAACATTTTTACACACACAAACACTTTGAAGCTGTCATATAAGCCACTCGCCAGTGGATATTGACATGAGTTTCGTCAGGAACTATATATTGAAAGTGACATTTTGAAGGCAAATCTGGCAGCGGTTTTACCCTCTATAGTTTGGGTACATCCAGATCTCACGTAACTATTGGGAAAAGCAGCATTTCCCCTCATCAGTTTACTCCTACTGGGCTCTGCTTCCAGATGGCAGGAAGGCACAAACGCTATTTCCGTGCGTGCACGGTCTGTCTTCACTTCCTTTTGGGAAGGGCCCAGGTTTTACAGGGTGGTGTGTGTAAGGTTCACATTTAGCCACACGTCTCCTGTGTATTGTCTTCCATCCACATATGACCCTCAATGACATTCTCTAGGGTTTTTAGTGTAAGGATCCGAGTCCAACATTTGCCCAAATACATTTACTCCAAGTAAGTGCCAGATGGAATGAAGAATGAAGGCCAAACATTTCTCTCTCTCTCTCTCTCTTTTTCTTTTTTGGATGCCTCTCTCCCAACTATGTGCATGTGCAGTCTGTTTTGACTTCTTTTGGAGACAGAAACAGGTTTTCCCATGTGTTGCATGTAGGGGCAATACTAAATCCAATAGGGGCATTCTCCCAGTTCCACTGATGGACTCAGTGGCCTATAGCACAAGTGAGGGATGAAGGTGAGCAACAGAAGGGGAGGAACTTCTTTGGCAGAGCTCAAAAGGAAATGGAATATGTAACCCACTGGCCACCCAAGCAGCTGAGCTCCTGACCACCGAAGCAGTAAGCACAAAAGTTAATCTTCCCTCTCCACCATGATTAGGCCAAGACTTCCAGTGGTCCTCCAAGTCCAGTGGGAAGTTGCATCCATAAATACTGGCGGGTAAAAATCACAGCCAAATTAGTAGCTTCCAAATACCATTTTCAATAAAAACTTGATGATAAAAGACACATTATACCCAATGGTTAGTGGTTTTACGACGGCACTAACCCATTTGGGCTGAGGTTCTACTGCCGATGCTGTTTCTCTCACCAAAGAAAGAAATTGGCTGTTAGTGCAACGTTTGTGTGCTTTCACTCTTACTATAAAACCAGCCCCCAGGAGAATTTTAAGTCTTCTTGAATTGCTTTTTAGCACAGACGAAGGAAGTAAAAGTTCTAAAACTGCCTGGTTCCAGACAAATCACTTTTAAGAAGCCAGCTTTGTACTGGCAAAGCAGTGCTACAGGAAATGTTTCAGAAGGCAGAATATAACAATATGAAAGCTAAGTATTGTTATTTATTTAACAAACGAACAGGCTGTCATTGAAAGCTAAGAGCTTCCAGGATCTCTTTAAGGTCATGTGAAATGCCACATCCTTGTTGTAACAGACATTCTACTATAGTGTGTGATGGTGTTTACACACGTATGTCCTAGCTGATGGACTTGTTTATAAACAGACGCATAGACACGTACTCTCTATTCAATAAACGTTCATTAATCCATTGCAAGTTGATTCAAAATAGTACCTAAAGTGAAGCCATTCTCCAGATGGTCAGAATCACTGCATTTTCTAGATTTAGTTTAATTCTAATCTAATACACAGAGTTAACCAGATGTAGCTGGTGTGGTGCTGTAGGATAAATGCTAGACTGCTAACCACAAGTTCAGTGGTTCAAACCCAGCAGCTGTTCCTCGAAAACCCTAGACATGGTCGTTATGAGTTGTAACTGACTAGACGGCACTTAACAATATTAGCTGTAGAGTAAACATACCCATGTGCACTTGATGTTTCCATTAAAAAGTGTAAGGTCACACCAAAAGGACCATCATGAAAGGCTTTTAGGATAAGGGACTAACTTTATTTGATTGAAATGAGTGCACATTTCCTCCTTTCATTGACTAGTCAGTCGCTTGTGGATAAGCACTGGGTGTCCTTTTCTTTTTGTAGTCCTCATCCTCTGGCTCCAATGTTTGTTCTCAGCACCTCAAAATGCTCAATAGATGTTTAAAGTCATGATATAAATGCCCTTGAATAGTTTCAACTTCAGCTTCAGTGAAAATATATAATTTCATTTCATCAATTAACCAAGAATGCAAAAGTCAGAATTACAAAGTAAGTTGTTATCAAGCAAAACGAAGCATTTTGAACTGGTCTTAATTGATCAATGGTTAGATCTTTGGTTCAGGAATCCATTTAAAAGTGATCCAATTGAAGTCACCTGGTGCTAAGCCACATGCTGTAAGACAACCTGGCTTACATGGAATGACCTTCGGTTAGGCCATCTACCATGATTACAAACAAGCTATCTTCCCCAAATAAAACAACAACAAAAGATGGGATCATGAGAGCTAGGCAAGGCATTTGAGAATGATACACACGTCTGAGGATTTGAGTACTTATTCTAGGCTGTTTACGATGACATATTTTTATCACACTTGTCTGGGTGCCAGGTGTGGTGTGGCAGGATGGAAAATCACATTCTCCAAAAGGGTGTGTCACACTAAACTGCTTACATCTCCCACAAACTCCATTGATAATCAAGAAAGAAGAAAGTTTAAAAGTGCAAGAGATTTAATTCTTTGAAAACGTCTTTTGAAAACCTCATGTTCAGGGAAGAATTCTATTTCTTTTCTTTCTCTCTCTCTTTTTTTTTTTGACAGTACTCTTTCAGAGTTTGCTAATTATGATCTTTAGAAATTTGGATGTGTTTCCAACACCACTCTTCTGCCAGTTGGTCATACTGTGGTGGCTTGAGCGTTGTAAGCTCTGCCACCACTTTTTAAACACCAGCAGGTTCACCCATTATGGACAGGTTTCAACAGACCTTGCAGACGAAGACAGATCAGAAAGTAACGGAGGTGAATGGTTAGCCACTGAAACTGTATGAATAACAGAACACTGCCAGAGATGAGTCCCTCAGGTTACAAGACACTCAAACCATGACTGGGAAAGTGCTGCCTCCACAAAAAAAAGTTGACCAAAATGTCATAAATAGAGTTGTAGGATAAAGCACTGGACTACAAGTTCGGTTTGAACTACAAGGTTAGTGGTTCAAACACACTAGCTGCTCTTTGGAAACCTCATCCAGGGTCACTAAGAGTCCTAACTCACTTGAAGGCGATTAGAAACAACAACAACCAATAATCAATTTCTTCAGGCTGAAATTGATCAAATATGTGATCAAGATGCGTTGCTAATTGCTGGTGGCTGGGATATAAAAGTTGGAAACAAAGAGGAAGGATGAGTAGCTGGACAATGCTGCTGTAGCGACAGGAAAGATGCTGGAGATCACATGACAGAATTCTGCAAGACCAACTACTTAGTCACTGCAAATACTGTTTATTCAAAACATAAACAGCAAGTACACACATAGACTTCACCAGGTAGAATACACAGGAATTAAACGGACTGAATCTATAAGTAGGGACAATGGAGAAGGTCAATATCATCAACCAAACACAAGTCCAGAGTCAGACTGAGAAATAGATCATCAATTGCTCATTTACAAGTTCATGCTGAAGCTGTAGAAAATCAAAACCATCCCATGGGCATCAAAATATGACCTTGAGTATAACCCGCCTTAGTTTAGAGATCATGTTAAGATCCGATTTGAGGTATTGTGTATGAAAGGATCGTTGTGAGATGACATCAAGAACATCATTCATGAAGAAAGAGAAAGGTCATTAAAGAGACAGGAAAGAAAGAAAAGACCAAAACAGATGTCAGAGGAGACTCTAAAGCAACAGTAAGGAACGAGGAAGTAAAAAAAAAGAAAAAGAAAAAAAAAGAACACCATATTTCAAAAGACTGCATAGGAAGACAAAGTATTACAATGATATGTGCTGATTTGCAATCAGAGGGCTGAAAGGTTAAGACAACACTCAGCAGTTCTCAAGCTGAAAGAACTGAAGAAAAAAATCAGCCTTGCCTTGCAATTATTGAAGGAGTCTAAGAACATTAGACAGTATGTCATTAGACATTATGGCAGATCAGGCAGATGTGCAGTGAGGAGCTCCATCACCAACAACAGAGAATACCAGGCCAAACAGGCTCAAGGGATGGTGCTAGAACTCTAAACCACATATATAGGACTATTTAGAAGATCAGAAGGCTTACAGCTAGGGGAATTTGTAGGAGAATCAAGAAATCCATTGCTTTATAATTCAAGACACACAGCTATTCCCAGAGCTGCCATCTTGGGAGGAACAAGTGGGGGAAGGATTAGAACAGCCACAAATGCCTGACAGAACCGCGGAGATACAGGTGTGGACATTCATATTTTGGTATCTGTTCATTGGCCTCTTGCTGACTGTGTATCATCATTCTGGTAACTAGAGGGGATACCTGAGCGAATGGACACCCCACCCTGGAGGGTTCTGCTATGCATGTGCACAGATCTCCTTGAAATTTAAAGTGACCGTTTCGAAATAAAACCAAATGGCCACTACTCATCTGCTGTCTGTCGTACTGTGGTGGCTTGTGAGTTGCTGTGATTCTGAGGGCTATACCACTGATATGTTAAAGAACCAGCAGGGTCACCCAGGGTGGACAGGTTTCAGATGAGCTTTCAGAAAAAGATAGACTAGGAAGAAAGAGTGACGAACTACTTCCGAATATTTCGTCACTGAAAACCTTATGAATAGCAGAGAAACACTGTCAGATACAGTGCTGGAAAATGAGCCCCTCAGGTTGGAAGGCACTCAAAATGCAACTGGGGAAGAGATGCCCCCTCAAAGTAGAGTTGACTGTTATGATGCAAATGGAGTTAAGCTTGTGGGAGAAAAGCTCACAGAACCTTCATTTGCTGATGGGTCACAACTCAAAATGAAGAGAAACAGCTGTAAACATCCTTTGAAAATCGGAACATGGAATGCACGCAGTATGAATCTGGGAAAATTGGAAGTTGTAAAAACTGAAATGGAATGCATAAACATCGATATCTTAGGCATTAGTGAGCTGAAATGGACTGGTATTGGTCATTTTGAATCTAACAACCACATGGTTGACTATGAAAAGGCTTTCGACTGTATGGATCATGACAAGCTATGGACAACATTGCGAAGTATGAGTATTCCGGACACTTAAT
>NW_006408808.1:219696-227424 GCF_000296735.1 Chrysochloris asiatica | reverse complement strand
AGGCACTTACTCGTCCATGTCAAGAAATTTGAAAGACAGCTACCTGGCCAACCAATTAGGAGTGATCCATAGCCATCCATTCCAAAGAAATGTGAACCAACCGAATGCAGAAATCAAACAATATCATTAATATCATATGCAAATAAAAAGTTGCTGAAAATAATTAAAAAATGGCTGCAGCAGTACATCTAAAAGGAGCTGCCAGAAATTCAAACTAGATTCAGAAGAGAATCTAGAACTAGGGATATCATTGCTATCATTAGATGGATCTTGATTGAAAGCAGAGACTACCAGAAAGGTGTTTACTTGTGCGTTATTAACCATGACAAGGCTTTTGACTGTGTGGATCGTGACAAACTGTGGATAACATTGTGAAAAATGGACATGCCAGAACACTTACATGTGACCATGAGGAACCTCTTCATAGACTAAGACGCAGTTGTTCAAACAGAATTAAAGGTTGTGGAATAGTTTAAGATCAGGAAAGGTGTGCTCCAGGGCTGGATTCTTTCACCATATTTATTCAGTCTGTTTACCGAGCAAAAAATCCACGAAACTGGATTATATGAAGAAGAACATGGCATCAGGATTGGAGAAAAACTCATTAACTACCTGTGATACGCAGATGATACAAATTTGCTTGCTGGACGCAAAGAGGACTAAAAATACTTATTAATGATGATGAAAAACTACAGCCTTCTATATGGATTGCACCTCAATGTAAAGAAAATAAAAGCCATCACAAATGGACCAATAAATAATATAACAAATGGAGACAAGATCAAAATTGTCAAAGACTTCATTTTGCTTGGATCCACAATCACCACTCAGGGAAATTACAATATTTCCAGTAGCCTCATATGAACAGGAAAGGTTGACAGTGAGTAAGGAAGACCTTGGAGGAATTGATGCATTTAAATTAAGGTGTTGGCAAAGAATTTTCAAAATCTCATGGACTGCCAGAACAGATAAGTCTGCTTTGAAGTTAAGAATGCGCCTTAATCGTGAGGGTGCTAAGACTTGTCTCTTGTTTTTTGGACATGTTGTCAGTAGGACAGACTGCTCAGTTCCTGGAAAAGAACATTATGTTGAGTAAAGTGGAGGGTCAGTGGAAAAGAGGAAGACCCCAATGAGATTTATTGAAGTCTTAGCTCCCTCAACAATGACCTCAAACATAATTGTGAGGATGGCACAGGACTAGGCAGTGTTTTGTTCTGTTGTGCGGAGGCTCACAGCAGCTGACAACAACAGCAATGTGTTTTCAGGCCTTCTGTGTACCTTTAGTGAGAAAGGGTCTTCTGCTGCTTAATTTGCACTGTTTTTATTTAGGTCAGACTGAGTTTTCTGTTAAAAAAAAGTAATTTCTTTCAAGAAACAGAGGGATTTGGAATCATTTTGCATTTGTATTTTGGAACATTTTATTTGGACACCAAAGAAGGTACATTGACAAGAATTGGGAAAAGGTCTAAGTCAAATTTCTCTCATTTTTCCTCTAACACTGTGCCTCATAGACTAT
Source organism: Chrysochloris asiatica (assembly GCF_000296735.1). Classification (NCBI taxonomy): domain Eukaryota; kingdom Metazoa; phylum Chordata; class Mammalia; order Afrosoricida; family Chrysochloridae; genus Chrysochloris; species Chrysochloris asiatica. The sequence goes on along the minus strand of NW_006408808.1, from coordinate 225,908 downwards.
TCACTAGAAGGCTGATCTTTTTAAAACATTGTTTTATTAAATCATGACATGAAATTGGAGTTCCAATAGGAACGCTGTACACCTGGATGGTGCAAAAGATTAAGCGCTCAGCGATTAGCTGAAAGGTTGATGGTTTGAACACTTCCACAGACACTTCATTAAGACAGACCTTACAATCTGCTTTTGAAAGGTCGCATCCTTGAAAAACCTCAGGGAGCATTTCTACTCTGTACACATGGGATCCCCATGAGTCAGAATAAGCTCAATGGCAGCTAGTAACAATAACAACATACCTTCTAAGAGCGTTGTTCTTTCTTGTATTAAAATATTCCAATATAAAGTTTCCAGCACTCTATACAAATTAGGAATGGTTGTGATCATAGACACCTAAGATACCTGTATGTATTCCCTGTAGGTAATCAAATTTACATATGCAATATAGAAAGAATAAAACCAATTTTGCATAAAAAGCAGAGATTAGAAAGTAGTCCCTTCTAATTAGAGTTTCTCATAGTATGTGGAACTATAATGTTGGCTTCAAGCTGGTCAAGTAAGAGACCATTATCCGTGACGAACAAAACCAGGAGATTTGCAATTATGACTTTGCTCAGTTCGGGGTTGAAAAGTGCAGACAATTTATGCCAAAGCCATCTGATTTCCAGCATTTTTGGATGTTATTAGTAGATTCTCCTTTCACATTTGTGGAAATTTGCATGAGGTATGCACTCATTCTAGGGAAGAGAGTGAAAATTGTGTTTCACTGACTAAATTTAAGCCCATAACCTCCAAAGAGCATAATAATAATTTAAAAACTGCCTCTTTCTAGAGGTAAGGATAATGATTTGATTGTTTCTCAGGAGGATAGAGGTGGATCACAGAAGAAGGTCATTTCCATCTCTTTCTGAGGCCCAATATTGAGCTTCTGAAGAAACCATGGAGGTGGTCTAGGATTCACACATGTAGACTGTATCAAATGGCATCACGGGAATACTACCTCAACAGTCTCACAAAGTCTCAGGCAGGTTTGAAGCTCTGCTGTTGCCTTCTTGAAATAAAGAATTCTTTTATTTCTAAACTTGTGATTTTTTGGTTAGTGATGTCCAGATGGATAATGGAATATCATGTAAGCAGAGAGACAGAAGCTAAATGTGCTGTGAATCCTTGTTACTCCAATTGCATATAATGGTTAGATGCACCATGGACACAGAATTGTGGTGGCCGCATGATGTCAGGAGGGACCAGTTCCTGGAGAAGGTTATCATGTTCGGTAAGGTGGAGGGTCAGAGAAAAAGCAGACCCCCTCCCCCTGCCCACTGAGATGGACTGGCAAAGTGGCAGCATCAATGGGCTCAAGAGTGGCAACAATTGTTGAGATTGGCCCAGGACCGGGCAGTGTTTGGTTCTGTTGAACACAGGGTCACTATGAGTTGGTACCAACTTGATGGCACCTAACAACAAAAACAACAACATGGTATCTGGGGATGTAGTGTGACTTCCACTGAATACAGACTTCCATAGCATGTTGGTAGAAGGTGCCCAAAGCAAGAAGTGAAATAACTGAGGATTAATCACATTCATATCATTGAAACGTTCTAATTCAGTGGTATCCAATTGTTGTGTGTGTGTTCAGGTACACTTCTGAAATCCAAGGGTTTTGGTTACATAATGAAAGAAGTTAGAAGACTCATAAATGTTTTCTGAGCAACCTAAACAGTCGGTTGTAATATGTCTATACAACAGGATATTTTTCAGCCATAGAAGGAAAGATGTACTCAGACATACTCTAATACAGATAACCCTTGCAAGCATCATGCAAAGTGAAAGAAACCAGTAACAAAGAACCACATAGAGTATGATTAGATTTATAGGAAGTGTTTATCACAGGCAAATCTATGCAGGCAGCAAGGAGACTACTTTGTCGGGTTGGGTTCCGACTCTTGGTGACCCTGTATAGGGTTTCTGAGTCTAAAAACTGTTGTTGTTGTTGTTGTGATGTGCCGTGGAGTCGCATCTGACTCATAGCAACCCTGTACAGGGTCTCTGAGGCTGTAAATCTTTACGGGAGCAGAAAGCCTCATCTTTCTCCTGCGGAACAGCTAGTAGTTTCAAACTGCTGACCTTGTGGTTCACAGCCCAATTCGTAACCATTACATTGCTAAGCCTGGAAGGGATTGGGGTTTGATGGTTGTATATACACGTGAGCATACAAATTAAAAGAATCAAGTTTTGTACTTTAAATGGGTGCACTGTATAATAAGGGAATTATACTTAAATAAAACTTTTTTTTGAGGGGGGGTTTCAAGATTTATTGGACACAGCTGCAGTTATCTGTTTACATATTCATTGGTTACTTTCTCAGTAGAACAAGAGCTGAGTAGTTTTGCTGGAAACCGTAGGGCCCACAAAGTTCAAAATGTTTACTATCTGGACCATTAGCAGAAAACATTCTCCAATGTCTACTTTAGAAGGAAAACACAGACAAATAATACCAATATTACTGAATGGGAACTCACTAGCAAAATTGCTGTCTAGCATATTCCAAGTATACGGGAAATGACCACCAGGAAAATGTCCTAAGAAAATGCAGTGTTGCTGTAAGAATTTCTTTCTTTTGTCATTATGTTGTTCTGTAACTTGCTCTGTTTCATTGGCCCTAAGACTCCACACAAAATTAAGAAACACCGTTAATCCCTGTATTACTAAGAAGGCAAAACAACCAAAAAAAAAAAAAAAAGCCAACCACCAAAAAAACAAAAACAAAAAAACCATTCATTAAAATATAACACAAGGCTTTTTTAGCCCACAGAACTTCTACTTCATGCTAAGGAAACAACTCTTTCAGACTTAGATGGATTTTTATTGTACACGGTTCTTGACCAGCCAAGGAAACGTAGTCATGCAATATGGGGGGTAAACAAGGAGAGACCCCTCCCTTTGGGTTAACATGGAAAAAACTCCCCATGCTTACTATTCTATTTTTGGTCTCGTCTCGATTGTTCCTAGCAGTTTCTGCTTTCTTACCCTCTCCTCCCAATTTTTGCTCTGGTAGCGTAGTGGTTACGAATCGGGCTGCGAACTTTAAGGTCAGCGGTTCGAAACTACCAGCCGCTCTGCGGGAGAAAGATGAGGCTTTCTACTCCCGTAAGGATTTACACCCTCGGAAACCCTGTACAGGGTCGCTATGGGTCGGAACTGACTCGAAGGCACTTAACAACAACAACAACAATCTCTCCACTCTGGTAGCGTAGTGGTTACGAATCGGGCTGCTAACCACAAGGTCGGCAGTTTGAAACTACCAACTGTTCCATGGGAGAAAGATGAGGCATTCTGCTCCTGTAAAGATCTGCAGCCTCGGAAACCCTGTGCAGGATCACTATGAGTCAGAACTGACTCCACGATACTCAACAACAACAATCTCTCCACTCAAAAGGAGACTTGGTGGCACAGCAGCTAAGCGCTTGCCTGCTAACTTTCATCATCTTCTCAATGTTTCTTCTTCCTTTCTCTCTTTGTTCATTATTCTGCTTCTTCTCACATAGTAACCACCATCATCCTTCTCCCATCACAAAGGACTGCTACATATATCTTCATCCATTAGTAGGATGGTGTCAAAGTGTAGGGGGTTACAAAGGACTTTTAAAACTACACCATGGTTACCATCCCTCCAGTGTACTGCTTGGTGGGAGTGATTACAAGATGCATCCTCCTATCACAGAGGGTAAAATAGGAAGAAGGAAAAAAGGAGACTAGAAGCAGTAGAGAATGTTTTTGGAAGTTAATGTGCTCCGTATGTTGTAAACAAGATGACACAGTGTGCTCCTAGTCTCAGTGCTAGTGAAGCAGATGCTGTTTAGATGATACTTTGGTGAATGTTTGTATGCGCTTGAGTAGCTCATATTGCCTGGAGACATTCTTGTAAAAAGGAAATGGAGCCCTCTCTCAGCTCTTGATGTCACCAGAACATACATTGTAGACTCTGCTGTTCTAGCAACTGGAGACTGGGTTCTGAATTGCAGTCCCTGTTCTGACTGATAGGGGTCTCTTTGTTAACTTGAAGCTTGCCTAGACAGCACCCTCTCTCATCTACCTTCATTATTCTCCAAGTTCTCCAAGTGTGGGCCGAAGACTAGCAACGTTCACATCAGTGTGACTTGCAAACTTGGTAGGTAAGAAAATTCTTAAACCCCAGCCCAGATCTACTGAATTAGAAACTCTGGGGGTGATGTTTTAAGTCCTCCAGGTAAAAGCTAGTATGTGGGAGCCACTGCTTTATCATCTACTTGATGTCGTGATTCTGATCATTTAGGCTACAGGACTTATCTTCTGCCCCACTGGGATTAAGGTGGCAGGACACGACACTAATCATAGATGTTTAGAAACTTGTATCAGGTAAGATTTTGTTCTCTATAAAACTTTGTTCTCAGGGAAAAGGAAACTATTCTGTTTGGATTAGAAAACGTGTTTTTCCTGGATGATGTGATAAACCATGACTGATTACAACTAAATATAGATCATGCAGTCACAAATGTCCTCACTGAAGAGGTGACAGACTGTGAAGGCCGAATAGGTATCCACCTTTCAGAGACCTAGGGCAGTGTCTTTCTGTGTTTCTACTCATCTCTCCATTTTAGTCCATCCTTCACATGAATGACAAGGTAATCTATTTAAAGCATCTGTTTATCCATGCCATGCTACAATTCCAGAAATGAATATGCCACAGAGGCTGTATCACTAGCAGACATCATCTATGTTCCTCCAAGAACAACACACTACCCATCCTTGCAGGTGAATCATTTTACTCCATCTCATGGCTTTGCTCATGCATTCATCCTACCTGCTTGTACTTCTCTTTCTTTCTAGTTATTTGCCTACTGCTTTGTCACTGGATTAAATAATCACTCTGATCATGATTTTGGAGTCCAGTAAAGGAGCTCTGGTAGTGTAGTGCTTACGAATTGGGCTGTGAACCTCAGGGTCAGCAGTTGAAACTACCAGCTGTTCCATGGGAGAAAGATAAGGCTTTCTGCTCCTGTAAAGATTTACAGCCTTGGAAACCCTGTACAGTGTTGCTATGAGTTGGAACTGACTCCACAGCACATAACAACAACAACAATGGTATTGTAGGATAACTGCAAAGTCAGTGGTTCAAATCCATCAACCGTTCTCGAAACCCTATCTAGGGTCACTCTGAGTCAGAACCGACTCAATGGTGCACAACAACAAACACAAATGTAATCACGTTTTCTTCTTAATCACGAATCCTTGAACATCTGTGTATAGTTTCCCCAGGGCAGTATTTATATGTTGTTTTTTTTCTTAGTCTTTAAAATGAAACCAAACCCATCCCACTGCCATTGAGTTGATTCTGTAGGACAGAATGCAACCGCCTGGTAGAGTTTCCAAGGCTGGAAATCTTTACAGAAACAGACTGCCCCATCTTTCTCCTGCTAAGTGGCTGGTGGGTTTGAATGACCAGCCTTGTGGTTAGTGGTCAAATGCTTATCCCACAGCACCACCAGGGCTCCTTAAGCTTTCAAACTTTAAAGTACATACTTTATGTATACATCCATTTTCTCCTCCCCTCACCGCCAAGTATTTGTACAATTCAGATACAATTTAGGCATTCATGAACGCATATCAAACTCAAGTAGGACAACAAGCTTTGAGGTTGAGTATTCCAAAGCAATTATTTGAAACAGAGTTAATGTTGGATTCATTTTTCCTTGGAGCTATTTCTGCTTGGTATGTTTAAACAAACAACCGAGACAGGGTGCAGAGGAATCTCAGAGATACCAGGAAGGAACATGTCTGGGATTAATGGGTCTCAATAAGCAACCAATAGATAGATATTTTACCCCCAGTATTATTGGTTCCATAAATGAAAAAAAAAAGAAAGGAAGCAAGGAAGCAAAGCATAAAAAAGAGAATTGCAAACCAAATGGGAACACAACACAACACAACACAACAAAACTTTATACAATGATGAATTACAAAATTCAATATTTTAAATACTGAGTGAGCACAATCTATAGCTTTAAATTAAAATTAATTCTTTAAAAAAAAATTCCAGCTGTTACACAATTCCTAGAGAAGAAAATTTATAAATCACAAAGCAAATGGTGCCAGTGGGGCTGTGGATACCCCTCAGGCATGCTTGCGTGTATGTGTGTGTGTGTGTGTGTGTGTGTGTGAGAGAGAGAGAGAGAGAGAGA
>NW_006408808.1:208600-219596 GCF_000296735.1 Chrysochloris asiatica | reverse complement strand
AAACTTTGTTGACATCATCGGGCCCAGTTCAGAGTGTAAACTAAAGTGTCAAACTTTACACCTAAGAATTTAAACCAAGTTGAGAAGACTGCAGCCTAAGACAGTAATTACAAATTTAGGGCTGGGAATCAGACCACTCAATCAGACAACTGAGTGTCAAATATCTGGTTTATCCCTCACCAGCTGTGAGAAAAAATGGCTTTAGGCAATTCACAGGGGGGCTCCAGGGCATGGGTTTCTTAATATCCACATAGTATCCAATGTGAGCAGGTTGTTGGGAAGATTAAATGAGATATTGTATATGAAGTTCTTAGCATAAAGTCTGGCACCTAATAAACATTCAATAAATGCTAGCCATCATATAACAGAAGAGCTCCTTTTGTCTAACCACTTGATGACATTTCTTTCCTTTTAGGTTTGTAGATTTTAAAGCTATTTGCTACCTCACAGCACTGGTTGTCTGTTCACTCATGTTTTATGAGCTTCCTGGCTATCTAAGTGCTAGGAAATCCTTTATTTGATCAACATGGTAAGCCCATTTCCATATTTCTTTTCTTTAAAAAAAAAAAGAGCGAGAGAGACAAGACAACAGTGTCCTACTGAAAAACAAGAAAAGTCTGAGAACCAAGGCATTTCAGCATAAAAGAATAATGAGTCCATCAAGAAGGTAATTTCTTCAAACATCCAGGTGGCCTTCGAGGCAGGTGACAGCAGGGGCCAAGGTGCTATTAACTTCATAAGAGTAGATAAGTCAGCAGGAGCTACTCAATCACTTGACAGAAGTCAATTCAGAAGGAATCTGAAACGCCTGGCTTTAAAGGTAATCGTGTTAGGAATCAAAAAGGAGTCTAATGTTAGAGTCTTGCCTTTCAAATGCAACAAATCATTATACCTGTCAAGATTTATGGACAGATGTATTTATGTTGACACTGGGCCACTAATACTTTGACAAATGAGAGGCCTTGACATATACAACACATACGTCCACGTCTATTTCCTCATTCCAAAAGGGGATGAAACAGTGAACCAACCACGGCAAGTTGGCCATGCGGGCTGGCATGGTTCTGGGGTCCCTCCACCACTCTGGTCCTATCATTGTCATTAAGCACAAGTGCTGCTGGCACCAATGTTTAAGACTGGAAATCATATAAAAGTTGAATAAGAAATGGACTCGCCATGGAGGTTACCCATACACAGAAACAAATCAGATTATTTAGCTGCAGCTGGATTTGTGGCCCTCTACGAAGGAAGCGAGGAGAATTTGATAAGCAGCTGAGATTCAGTGTGAGGATGCCATTGCAGCCTTGATTTCTGGTTAAATTTATTAAGGAGGCTAATTCCTATCAGTGAATTAAAGTCAAAGCTTGATTCATACTCAAACACATGGAAGAAATTTGTTTTGAGAGGAAAAAAAGGTCTATAACGAAGCAATTAGATTTAAGATCTACCGTCAGGAATTTGATCAACTCCTGACAGAACTTACATGAACTTCATTACTGTAACGGAATCTGTACCATTAATGAGGAGGATCTTCGTAGATGGGATTTTATTTCCACTTGCTTGTTTGTTTTTGGTATTTGCTTTAAGAAAACCCAATCTACAAAAATTTGGTCCTTGGATTAAAATAATTTCTCTATCCTAGGACAACTCATAGTGCACCAACGTTTTACCAGAAGGAAACAGACACCTGGATTTAAACAGGGAGCTTCTCCATGGGAACACAGATTGGCTCTTGACCGTTACTTGTAGAGTGGAAGAACTCGGAATAAGACGTCCACGTACAGTACAATAGATGGCTTGGGAGGAAAATGCCGATTCTGTCACTATGTGTCTACACCAGCACACATACACACATAAACTTTTCTGGAGTTAGTAGTGAACATGGAAAAAAGAAGAAAAATAGGACTCTGTAATGTACTGAGAGGGAGAAAGATGGGCCTTTTTCCCTCCTTGACGGAGTTACAGCCTCAGAAATCCTACGCAGGGTTGCTGTGAGTCAGAAGCAACTCAATGGCTCAAAGCAGTAGCAGCATAGAGTACAGACAATAATTATGTCAACATTCATTCATACATCCAATAGTTTTGAACATCCACTCTGCTCCAAGGAGCTCTGGGAGTGTAGTGGTTACGAATCAGGCTATAAAATCCAAGGTCAGCAGTTCGAAACTATCAGCTGTTCCGTAGGAGAAAGATGAGGTGTTCTGCTCCTGTAAAGACTTGTAGCCTCAGAAACCCTGTAGAGGGTCGCTATGAGTTGGAACCAATGCCATTTTGGCATACAGCCACCACCACTGTGCTCCAGGCATTGTGTTGGTCCTAGAAATACGCCAACAAAATACCTTAAGTAACATGCTTGTCTTCAGCAGTTTACACGAAGTTATAGATGGTTTGAGCAGTTGTTGTTAAGTGCCATCAAGTCGGTTCTGACCCGTAGTGACCCTGTATAGGTTTTCCAAGGAGTGGCTGGTGGATTTGAACCACCGACCTTGCGGTTAGCAGCCTAATGCTTACCCTACAGCACCACACCAGAAGCAGTCAAATCAATAAGTGTTTGTTGTTGTTGTTGAGTACTGTGGAGTCAGTTCTGACCCACAGTGAGCCTGTATAGAGTATCCAAGGAGTGGTTGGGGAGCCTGAACTGCTGACCTTGAGGTTCAAACCAGTTTTGCAACCCAGCGCATTAACCCACAGCACCAAGATAAGTGTAGAGTGTGATAAATGTATGAAGGAAATAAACACTGTGGGATAGAGAATAACTTGGAGAAGAAAGCTCTGTAACATAGAAAATTCAAGAAAATCTTTCTGAGGAGGTGTCTAACAGACAAAACCTGAAGGAAGAGAGTATGCATACCAGTCATGCTAAAACTTGACATCAGGGTATGCTAGAGATTGGAACCAGTGGGTTGGAAGGTCCCAAGATAGTTATGCACTTAGCTTGTTGGAGGAAAAGAGGAAGCTGATTACGACAGAGTGGGTACAGTGAGTAAGGAGGAAAACTACTGGAGAAGATTCATTAAGTAGTTTAGGTTTGGTGTGATGTCATCTGATTAAACTTTAAAATAATTGATTGCTATGTGACCATTTCAAAGACAGGTGACCCAATGGAACTTGGAAATCACTGAACAATGTAATTAGTATCACACACAACTAAACTTTTGCTAAACATAAATGAAAAAGGACTACAACAAAACATCAATGGGGAAATTACAGAAACTCGAGTCAGATTTAGAAGATGGTGTAGAACTAGAGCTATCTGCTGATGTCAGAGGATTCTTAGATGAAGGAGAATACCAGAAAGATGTTTACATGTGCTTTACTGAGTATGCAAAGACTTTTGACTATGTGGATCATGACAAGCTATGGATAATATTGTGAAGAATGGATATTCCAGAACAGTTAATGGTGCCCATGACGAATCTGTACACAAACTAAGAGCAGTAATTCAAACAGAATAAGGGGAACTGAGAGATTCAGAATCAGGAAAGACGTGCTTCAGGGCTGTACTCTTTCACCATGCTTACTCAATCTGCTTGCCGAGCATATGGTGAAGCTGGATTATTTGAAGAAGAGCTTGGCATCAGGATTGGAGGAAGACTCATTAACAAGTGTGATAAGCAGATATACAATCTTGCTGGCTATAAGTGAAGACGAGTTAAAATACTGATGAAAATAAAAAACGACAGTCTTCAATGTGGACTGCAGCTCAGTGTAAAGAAAATGAAAATCCTCACAGCTGTACCTATAAACAACATCATGGTAAATGGAGAAAAGAATGAAGTTTTCAAAAACTTCGTTTTGCTTGGATCCAAAATCAGCACTCATGGATGCTGTTGTCAGGTGAATATCAAGTCAGTTCTGACTCATAATGACCTCAAGAACAATAGAAGAAAACACTGTTTACTCCTGCGACATCCTCACAACTGTTGTTAAGCTTGAGGTCATTGCTGTTGCCACTGTGCCATTCCATTTTGTTGTGATGTTCTTTCTTGCTGACATCCACGTTAACTCGTATGATGTCTGACCATCCGATGAAGTCTGACCATGCTGGCTTCCAGCAAGTCTTCTAGCGGTACTTGTTTGAAAACAGGTTTGTTTGTTCTTTTGGCAGTCCATAGTACTTTTAATATTCTTCTTCCACCATAGCTTGGATGAATCAATTCTTCTATGGCCTTCATTTTTCATTGTCCAACTTTCACATGCATATGAGTCTACTGGAAATATATCAAGGCTCGGGTCAGATACAGCTTAGTTCTCCATCTGACATCTTTGCTCTTGAACATTTTAAAGAGGTCTTGTGCAACAAACAGATCTGCCTACTGCAATACATTGTTTGATTTCTTGACTGTTGCTTCCACGAGGGTTGATAGTGGACCCCAGGAAAATGAAGCCTTTGACAACTTCAATCTTTTCTTCATTTATCATGATTTATTTGTTGGTTCAGGGGTGAGGACTTTTATTTTCTTTACACTGGGAAGTTAAGCCATACTGATGGCTGTGGTCTTTAACCATCATTAAGTATCGTAAGTCCTCTTCATTTTCAACAAGCTAGGTTGAATCCTCTGAATATTAAAGGCTGTTAATGAGCCTTCCTCCAATCCTGATGCCATGTTCTTCCTCATAAAATCCAGCTTCTCAGATATTTGCTTAGGGTAAAGATTGAATACGATAAAAGATTACAACACTATTATTACATACATTTCCTGGACTCCTGGTGGGGTGCTATAGGATCAGCACTGAACTGTGAACTCTAAGGTCAACAGTTCAAACCCACCAGTTGTTCCTCAGAAACCCTATACAGGGTCAGTGTAAGTAAAACCTGACTTGATGACACTTAACAACAATACACACTTCCTGATTTTAAACCATTCAGTGTCCCCTTGATCTGTTTAAATGGCTGCCTCTTGATCTATGTATAGGTGCGCCAGGAACACAATTAAATGATTTGGAACATGCATCCTTTGCAATGCTGTCCATGGCTTGTCATGATTCACACAGTCGAAAACCTTTGCATGGTCAACAAAGCACAGGTAAACATCTTTCTGGTATCCTCTGCTTTCAGTCAAGATCTATCCAATGTCAGCCACGATATCGCTTATTCCATCGCTTCCTGTGACTCCAGTATAACCTCTGGCAGTTCCCTGGTAATGTACTTGCATTTACTTGTAGATTGATCTTTAGCATAATTGTACTAGCATGTGCTACTGATAATGTCCAATGATTCCCACATTCCATTGATTGACCTCGTTTTGGAATGCACACAAATATGGAGCTCTTCCAATCACTTGGCTTGGTAGCTGTCTTCCAAATTTTTTGGCATAGACAAGTGTGTGCCTCCAGCGCTGCATCCATTTGTTGAAAACTTTCAGTTTCTATTCCATCAATTCCTGGAGACTTGTTCTTTGCCAACTCCTTCAGTGAACCTTGGACTCCTTTCTTCAGTATCACTGGCTCGTGATCATATGCTACCTCCTGAAATGGTTCAAAATCGACCTTGTCTGTTTGGTACAATAACTGTTTTCCTTCCATCTTTTTTTGTTTATTTGTTTTAGTATGGCTATCTTAAGCTTTTACAATAATGATCTTATGTATTATTTGTCCTTTAGTCACTGACTAATTTCATTCAACATAATGGCCTCAAGGTTCATTCAGGTCATGCGGTGGCTTGCAGCTTCCTTGTTATTCTTCAAGGTAGCATAATATTCCATTGTGTGTGTGTGCACCAAAGTTTATTTATCCATTCTTCCATTGATGGACACTAGAGGCTGTCTCCATCTTTTCGTTATCGAATAGTACTGCTATGAACATTGGTATCCATGTATCTACTCATGTTCTGGCTCGTATTTCTTGTAGATATTTACCAAGTAGAGGAACTGCTGGAACATAAGGTATTTCTATTTACAACTTTCTAAGCAAGTGCTCTGGTAGCGTAGTGGTTACGAATCGGGCTGCGAACCTTAGGGTCAGTGGTTCGAAACTACCAGCCGCTCCGCGGGAGAAAGATGAGGCTTTCTACTCCCGTAAAGATTTACACCCTCGGAAACCCTATACAGGGTCGCTATGGGTCGGACCCGACACGATGGCACTTAACAACAACAACAACAAGCAAGTGCTATATTGTTTTCCAGAGTAGCTGGACCATTACGCATTCCCACCAGCAATGTAGGAGTGTCCTGGTATCTCCACATCCTCACCAGTATTGTCCTGTGCTTTTTTGAACTTTGCTGTTGTTGCTGGTTTGAGATGATATCTCAATTTTCTTTTGATCTGCATCTCTCTAATGGCTCATGATTGTGAACATTTCTTCTTATGTTTGTTGGCTGCCTGAATCTCTTCCTTGGTTCATGTCCTGTGCCCATTTTTTAATTGGGTATTTGTCTTTTATTATAGAGGTGTTGTAATTTCCTATAGATTTTAGAATTTAGTCCCTTGTCTGAAATGCCATTGCAAAAGATTTTTTCCCCTTCTGTGGTTCCCTTTTTACTCTTCTGGTGTGATCTTTTGGTGCACATAAGTTTCTAATTTTTAGTATGTCCCAATCATCTAGTTTGTCTTCTTTTGTTTGTGTACTTTTCACAATGTTTGGTAGTCTGTGTAGGCTCTTTAATTTGTCCCTATTTATTTATTGATGACTTTTATAATTCTGGTTGGTTTTTTGATACTTTCTTTATCATTAGATATTTTGATCATAGAATCCATCAATATTGCAATTTTAGGCTTGAAATTTTTAAAATTTCTGTCAGTTTGAGAAAAGCTGAGCATGTTCTTCCATTATGGCTTTCTACCTTCAAGTCTTTGTACATTTCTCTAAAATACTATCTTCTCAATCCACCCTTTGGAATTTTCTGTTCACCTCTTTAACTTCCTAATTTCTTCCATATACTTCCGCATTCATTCAATTTACTTTAGTGTCTCTATGTTGTAAGAGCAAGTTTCAGAGTCTCTTTTTACATCCATATTCTTCTTTTCCTTCTTTCTTGTTTTAATGACTTTTTGCTTTCTTCCTGTATGATGCTCATGATGTCGTCCCACAACTCTTCTGTTTTTTGGTCATTAATGTTTAATGCATCCCATATGTTCTTGAGATGATCTCTAAATTCAGGTAGGATATGTCCAAGGTCAAAATTTGGATCTCATGAAATTATTTTAATTTCCTCAGCTTAGGCCTGAACTTGCATATGAGCAATTGATAGCCTGTTCCACAGTCTCCTCCTGGCTTCATTTTGGCTATTGACATGGAACTTTTCCACCATCTCTTTCCATAGATGTAGTCAGTTTGACTTCTGTGTATTACATCATTAAAAAAAGGTATTTGCAATAAAGAAGTTATTAGTCTTGAACAATTTTATCATACTATCTCTACTTCATTTCTATCACCAAGGCCGTATTTTCTAACTTCTGATCCTTCCTCTTTGTTTCCAACAACGTCTTCATCCTGCCAATCTTTGCATTCTAGTCACCAATAACTATCAATCCATCTTACTTGTGTATTTGATCAATTTCAGACTGAAAAAGTTGGTGGTGGTTGGTAGTTGTGCATCACCGAGTCAGTTCTGACTTATAGCAACAGTGTAGAGGGTTTCTGAGGCTATAAATCTTTGCTGGAGCAGAAAGCCTCCATCTTTCTCCTGTGGAATGGCTGGTAATTTTGAATTGATGACCTTGTGGTTATCAGCCAGACTTGTAACCACTATGCTACCAGAGCTCCTTGAAGAAGTTGGTCATGCTCTGCAATTTTTATCATCACTGGCTTGAGTGGTTGGTGTGTAAATTTGAGTAATGGGGGTATTAGCTGATCTTCCATTTGCTGTTGTTAAGTGCCTTTGAGTCGGTTCTGACTCACAGCGACCTTGTATTGGGCTTCCAAGGTATGGCTGGCAAGCTTGAACCACCCACCTTGCTGTTCAAATGGATCTTGCAGTTCAGCACATTAGCCTACAGTACTACACCCGGACTCCAGGTCTTCCTTTTAGTCATATGGAAATTATCCTATCACAGTTGGCATTATATTTCTAGGTAAACTTGAAATGTTCTTTGTGATGATGAATGTGATGCCATACCTCTTCAATGTGACATTCCTGGCATAGTAAGCCATGTGCTTGTCAGATTCAATGTGGTCATATTGCTGTGGGTTAATGTACCAGACTGCAAAGTCATTAGAACTTCAAGGTTTACGGCCAAGCTCACCAGCTGTTCCTTGGACACCCTATACGGGATCTCTATGAGTTGGCACTTAGCAACAACAAGAATGCCTAGGATATCAATCTTTATGTGCTACATTTAAGTTTTGACAACTTCCAATTTTCCTTGATTAACACTTCATACGTTCCAAGTTCTGACTATTAATGGGTATTTAAAGTAGTTGCTACTCTTTATTTTTAGTTGTGCCCCATCAGCAAATGAAGGTCCTGAAAGCTTACTCCATCTGTGTTATTACGGTTAACTCAACTTTGAGGAGGCAGCTCTTTCTCTGAAGTATTTTGAACGCCTTCCAAACCTGATGGGCTCATCTTCAGCACTATATCTGACAATATTCTGGTGCTCTTTAACATATTTCAATATTCAATATTAATACACTATATGACAGGGTTCCATGGTCACTAATGGTCAGTGGCTAACCATTCAGAAATAGTTTGCTTCTCTTTCTTCCTAATCTGCATTAATCTGGAAACTCAGATGAAACCTGTTCACCATGGACATACCCTTCCAGCATTACAATAACATACAATCCAACACAGTACAACAAACTCCCAGATGAACGGTGCTCAGGAATGCAGGTTTCCAGAAATCAAGCAATGTACTGCATTCGACAAATCTGCTGCACAAGACATCCTTAAAATATTGAAGAGCAAAGGTATTCTCAGGACTAAGCTGTGCCTGTCCTAAGCCATGGTATTTTCAATAGCCTCATATGCCTGTGAAAGTTGGATAAGGAAAAATGAAGACCATAGAAGAACTGGTACACTGAGTTATGGTACTGGAGAAGAGTATTGAAAATATAGGAAATACAGTCAGAATGCTTGTAAGAAGTACGAATGGGGAGACTTCGTCTGTAATACCTCAGACATATTTTCAGGAGGGATTAGGTAAAGTGGAGGGTCAGCACAAAAGAGAAACGTCCTCAACAAGCAATGGTTTGGCTTCTCATGTTGATGCCAAACAATGGCAGCAGCAATGGACTCGAGGATAATAGCAATTGTAACAATGATACAGAACCGGGCAGTGTTTTGTTGTGTTGCTCATAAGGTCACTATGATTCGGGACTGACTGGATGGCACCTGACAATAACACCATGGAGGAACTGATTGTACAAATGTAAGAATGAGTACAAGGCAATCTGCTAAGACTACCTAGTAACTCAGTCAAGATGACGGCATCATGGACAATGAACAGTACACAGAAAAGTGGATAGATTTGGCATTTATTTTAGAGAAAAATAGGTAATCCCATAGTCAATTTCTTCTAAGTACTTTTTTTAAAAAAAACTTATTTTTCTACCAACCACCTAAAATTTATTTGGCAATCAATGAAATTGCAGAGCTTTGAACTCCTTAGAGAAAAGCAAAGAATTGTTAATATTATTTTTTACACTCATATAATAAATTTTTTAACTTTTTAACTCTCATATTGTGGTAAGTATTTCACTGACAGCTGGGGGCCTTATTGAACCAGGTGCCCATGTTAAACAAAGTTTATCATATTATTGAAGTTATTAATACAATAATATAATAGCACTTGTGAATGCCAATAGCAAAGCTTTGTTTTATAGAATCCCACCAGGTAGCTTGAGTTACAGGGCAAAGACAGTGATGCTCTGTCCTATTTCCTTAGCAATTTTAAGAGGGCTTGGAATTCGCAATGTCTCTAGTTCAGTTCATTTGGATAACTTTGGCCTAATGGACAGAACCAAAATTTTGTCCCGATTTAAAAATTAACCTCTGGACTAAGTAAGGGCCTATATGATGACAAGGGAAAAGAAAAAAAATCTCAAATTAACTGGTCCTTAACCAGTCATTAAACCCAAGCAATTTAGTTACAGGAGGAAGGCAATTTTGAAAACCAGGTATAATTCAATTTGACAAAACATAATAACTGTAGCAAGAATACACAGTAATACATTTTTTCATAAATTGCATGTGGGCAAAACCAGAGCTAATATGCTCCCTGAAAGCATCCTGATCTAGCCCCTACAATACTTTCCCCTCCAAAATCAGATTGTACCACGTATACAATTGTGAACATCACCACATAGTATATCTTTTAAAAAGTATTCGAAGGCCTTTTCCGCCTGTTCTCCCCTCCTCCTGAGCACTGGTTGGAGCTCCCAGCTCCTGCTAAGCTAGCAGCACTGCCATCCCTCCCAGCTACCATCATGATCATCTACCCAGACCTCATCAGCCATGCGGAGAATGTTTACTAGATCAGGGACATAGGGATGGGCTATGCCTGGAAGTGGAGGGGAAGATGGTCAGCAGGACAGAGGGTCACATTAATGACTCGCTCATCATTGGAAACGCTTTCGCTGAAGGCCCGATGGTGAAGGCACTGGAAGCACAGTAGTCACGACTGTTGACATTGTAATGATCATCACCGGCAGGAAACCAGCTTCACAAAAGAAGCCTACAAGAAGTATATCAATGGAGGACTTCCGGTTGGGCCTATAACAGCGAAAACCAGATAGGGCGTGCTCGGGTGAGAAGGGAGGGGGATCTCAAAGGAAGCACTCATAGAACAACCCCAGAGCTCGGATCTACCATAAGATCCAGGGCGTCAGTTTCCTGCACTCAAGTTAAAAAGCACGGTATTAAGGAAAATAAGACCAGTTAGGAATCTGGAGATGGGACTCCCTCGGCTACTACCCCGCCCTGGCAGAGTTTTGAGGGCGCAGCTAATGCCAGTCCCCACACTCAAAGCGGTGCAGAGGCGTCTGCAAAAAAAAAAAAAAAAAAAAAGAGGCATGGGAGATGACACATTTCTCCCTCTTTCTCTCACTGTCCCA
>NW_006408808.1:207480-208150 GCF_000296735.1 Chrysochloris asiatica | reverse complement strand
CTCTACGGTAGTGACTAGAGGAGGGGCCTGAGAGAGCAGACACCCCCACCCCCTGCTGGAGGCTTCTATTTGCACACACACTGACCGTGTAGCTCAGGACAGTTGACCACAGCTTCATTTCTGTTATAAAGTGGTGATTTTTGTTTATGCATTTATATTACTTCTGCTTTTGGTCCTTTTGATCACACATCTTTCTTGGAGATGCGAGTTTTTTCTCCCTACATTACCAAGAAGAGACAGCAATAGTGACCATATAGCCAAGTTATAAGCATACCCCATAATATTCCACCACTGAGACAAGACCCAACAACACCCACTAAGCATTACATGAAAAAAGGGAAGCCTATCTACTGATCATATTCACCAGGAGACACCCAGTAAGCTCAACAATGAACAACAAACATTCACTTAAGCTTTAAAAACAAATCAAAACCCACATAACTATCATGACGAATAAAAGGCAACAATCGATATAGAAACACGTTAAGAAGTAGATGAGAGTAGCTGATGCAAATGAGCTGGAAACAAAGGCTTTATAGAGGAGGAAAAACAGATTTTAGATATGCATGAGAGATAATTCAGAAGAATGATATGGAAACAAATTCAAATGCTCCAAAAAGGAGTAGAGGAAAACAAGGAAGAAGTCAGGAAAGTACTACAGGAGCAATCA
>NW_006408808.1:202354-203660 GCF_000296735.1 Chrysochloris asiatica | reverse complement strand
TATTTGCAGATGATATGATCCTATACATACAAAACCCCAAAGACTCAGTAAAAAAAAACTCCAAAAAATTACTAGACCTCATCGAAAGATTCAGCAAAGTGGCAGGGTGTAAGATCAACATACAAAAATCAGTTGGGTTTCTCTATAGCAACAAGGATAGTGATGAAAAGGACATTAAGAAAGCAATATCATTTATAATAGCAGCACAATAGATGAAATATTCAGGAATAACCATAACCAGACAAACAAAGGACTTATACAAAGAAAATTACAAAACACTACTACAAGAAACCAAAAGAGACCTACAGAAGTGGAAGAACATACCATGTTCCTGGATAGGAAGACTCAACATCGCGAAAATGTCATGGACGGGAGAACGGCTGGGCAGGTTCCCATGGGCTAGGTGGGACACAGCTAAGTAACAAGGTATGCACAACCCTGGAATTGGAATAATGGGGCTTCAGGATACAGGGATTGAGGCATGGCTTGAAAGGGAGAAAAGAGGGGAATAATGCTAGGATGCTTGGCCATCTTTTGAATCTTGGTTTCCCTTGCCTACCATTGTGAAATAGACACTTGGGGGAGGGGGGGAGCATCCAGAAACATCACAACAGATAACACGTGGGCCTGGATCCAACCTATAACTAACTGGAATACCTTGGTGGGGTGGCTGAAAACTGCCCAGACCCAAAATAGTGGGGGGTCTATGATGGCATGGACAGATGGAATGGCTGGGGACATGGGACTCAGGGAGGGAGATGAGCTGTTTGCTGACAGCCAGGGGGGGCCGGGCCTGTGGGTGTATCCTTTGGTTATTTGATGTTGCACGGAGGGGATTTTAATCACTGCAATGAAATGAAATACAATAGGATGAATGTGAAGCTAAAGTGGGACAGAGGTAAATAATGATGCATGCAAAACCCTGGAAAAACAGGGCTCTGGAATACAGAGATTGAGACATGGTTTGAATGGGGAAAAGGGGGGAAATTATGTTAAGATGCTTGACTGTCTGTTGAATCTTGGTTTCCCTGGCATACCACTATAAAATAGACACTGGAGGGGGAGAGAAAGGCATACCAAGAAATACCACCATAGTAAGTCTGTCTTCTGCCTATAACTGATTGGAATACCTAAAATGGGGATACAACGTGCCCAGTGAAGGAGGCTTCCTGTGGAGCCTCTGCATTACACAAGACCATAGGTGGAATCCTGAATAGCATCCAGAATCTTCTGAGGGGAAATGCCCACTTGAAAGGACAAGCAGACCAGCCTGGAGGGGCCAGAAGAACGGAAGATACTTCCTGAA
>NW_006408808.1:189855-201519 GCF_000296735.1 Chrysochloris asiatica | reverse complement strand
GAGGGTTGGAAATGTAAAAGGTAGATGTGGTGTAGCAAGGAGGGGAGTGATTAACTTTGCAGTCTAGGAGCGGAGGTTCCTGGGACCATCAAGGGAGAAGAGTGGAGAGCGGGACCCTACCCAGAGAAGCAGTGATGCCTGAGATGGAGGCAGAGACGATGATGTGGAGAGATGGAGTGGCTGGACACTTTGGACCTGCAGAGAGAGGGGGGCGATATGTGGACGAACAGGTGGCAGGCTTGCGGGGTGTCCCATTGGCTGATGGATGATGCACGGAAGGGATTGTAACCATGGCAAGGAAACGATATACGACGGGATCAATGTGAAGCTGATGTCCTCCATGTAAACTATCACATAATCCACAATAAAGCATTGGAAAAAAAAAAAAAAAAAAGTACATCAAAGATTACATGAAATCAATCAAAGGCAAACTTGAAAAACCGAAACCAGAAACAGTAAAACCCTTTATGACAGTGGCTAGTGAGCAAATCAAGCACATGCTGGCTAATTTCAAAAACTACCAGTTCCTTATTGGTGAAAACATGAATCCAAAAGGGATGGTTGTTCTGCTGGACTATCGTGAAGGTGGTGTCACCCATATATGATTTTCTTTAAAGATGGTTTAGAAATGGAAAAATGGTAACACATTTGGCAGTTATTTGGATGTGTCACCTGTCATCCTAGCTGGCTGCTGCTCTCCATCCACACAACACCATGACTTGCACAAAATGGGACTGCTGTCATCTTGAGACCTTATTTGGAGCAGAGGCATTTTTTTTTTTTTTTTAAGAGGAAAACAAAACAAAACAAAACAACCCAACGTGTAGGTTATCTAAAAATAAAATGCATTTAAAGTCATTTGGGAATGCCTCTTAGTTGAATATTTAAATTCATCCTCTTGTGCTCCTGGAGATGGGTGAGGCTGGAGCCGAGCTGGAGTTCACTACAGCACTGTAAGTGAGAGTCTTTAGGTAACCTCCACAGTTAAAATGACTTGTGTGGGATTGAGGAATAAAATCAAGAGACAAAAATCTTGACTCTTGATTGAAATAAAGGGAGAGACTACGGTCCTAGCATTGGCAGCATTTGCAGTGGAGCCTTATGCATTTTATCACCTGCAGATGGAAGAGATGATTAAAAGAATAAAACGAGACTAACACAATTAGAAGCTAAGTACTGTCAGAGATTATTTATCATAAATGGAGTAGAACCAAGTTCTAAAGAACTCTAGAAGGCTCTCGGAATGAACGTGTCAGACACCCTGGAGTTGGGATGGTAACTGGAACAGGAATGAGCAAAGTGACTTGACCTGCCCCACCTATTTTTTGTATGACTCATGCTAAGTTAGGCTTTACTTTAAAATGGTTGAAAAGAATGCCTTGCATATGAAAATGTTAATGTCCAGTTTCATTGTAACACAGCCATGCTCTTACGAATGGATTAACTATGGCTTCTTTAACAATACAACAGTGTTTGGGATAGTGACTGTAGGCCCTGAAACCCTAAAATAATTTCTATAGCCATTTACATAGAAGATGACATTGTAGTTGGCACTTGGGACAGCTGCTATGCAAAGGAAAAACAACGTTCTGTGTCTGAGAAAGCCTGCGTGTCACAACGAAAACGCACCTGGTGCAGCTACTCTCTGGTTCTAAGATTTACATTACAGACGCAAGTAAAAAGTCCCTCGCGTTTTCTTTGTGCCTGATTCTATGGCAGCCGAGATTGAATACGGGAATACAGGTTTCACTAACAAGGGAGAGAAGTCAGAAAGCCTGTAAACAGTTACACCAGTTACTTCATAAAAGGAATCCAAGTTCTGAGTTTACGTAAGTATTTAAAGATAATTTTTTTCCTACCTCCCAAAAATGTATTCGAGCCTGCAAAGGGATTTATATATGACTCAGTGGGATCACTTCATGAGGATGCATTTATTGTCATTAGTATTTACAGCATCAGTGAAGAACATTACAATGTTCTGGAAGTAAAAGTGCTCTCTCAGTATCAGGAACTCAGTATGTCATTGGGAGGTGCCCATTACCAACAGAAGTAACCAAATGAAAAGTCAATGAGAAGAGGAAGAGTTTCTGTCAACTGAGCAGTTTGTGAACTCCAGATACACTGTTGTTGTTGTTGTTGTTAAGTGCCATCGAGTCGGGTCCGACCCATAGCGACCCTGTACAGGGTTTCCGAGGGTGTAAATCTTTACGGGAGTAGAAAGCCTCATCTTTCTCCCGCGGAGCGGCTGGTAGTTTCGAACCGCTGACCTTAAGGTTCGCAGCCCGATTTGTAACCACTACGCTACCAGATACACTAAGCATTCTTTATTTTCCTTTGTTTCAGGTCCTTTCTCTTCTATTCTATGATCTCCTCTGTTATGGCAAATATCTCTATGGTCTTATTTGCCTACCTAATTTTCAACCTCCTTTTCTTCTTTGTTAACAGAAATCTAATTTTGTTTGCGATGGCCATGTGCCTAGGTAAATGCCAATTCCCTTGCAGCTAGGTTTGGCCATGTGATACTTTTCTGGCTCATGAGATAGAAGTGGAAATCGATTGGTAAGGGCTTCCTGCAAAGCTACAGCTATCCTAATTTAAGAAAGCTAAACTCCTCTAGCATGTCTTTATCTCTGACCAATCATCCTTTTTGTCTTATCCTCTGTTTTGTGTGTGTGCCAGAATGTGGATGGGATGCCTAGAGCTAGAACAGGATGTGAGACATCAAACATGAGGATGAAATTGAACACATAAGATGTTGGAAAAACTAAAAAGAACCTCTGCTAGACTGCTGAGCAGTGACAATACTATGGCGCCTACTTCCAGATCTGTTGATTCATTTTGAAGCCACGTTTGGCTGAGCTCTCACAGTCTCAAACACTCAAGTTCACCGTTAGCTTCCATCTGACTTGTAGTGCAATACTCTCCTGTGTTACTGTAAAATAGTGCCTGCTAAGGAGCTCTGGTAGCGTAGTGGTTAAGAATTGGGCTGCGAACCTTAAGGTCAGCAGTTCGAAACTACCAGCAGCTCCGTGGGAGAAAGATGAGGCTTTCTACTCTCGTAAGGATTTACACCCTCGGAAACCCTGTACAGGGTCACTATGGGTCGGAACCGACTCGACGGCACTTAACAACAATGGGACTATATGATAAGGACTACATTGCTAACCACAAGGCCGGTGGTTCAAACTCTATACAGGATCCTCAGATATCTCATACAAGGTCGCCATTAGTCAGAAATGAATTGACAATACTTAACAACAAGAAGTGCTAACTAAGGGTTGCAGTGCTTAGCTAAGTGCCTAACTAATGTCTGAAGACCTAGAGAGTATTAATTTTAGGTAGTGAAAGGAACACATGAAATGAGCAATTTCTTTTAAACGATTGTTTATCAGGATTGTACATCAAGTTCACCTCGAGGATTGACAGAAAAATGGATGCATAGATAGATAGTTAACCCAGCTCACGACACCATTACGTACAACAGAACAAAACATTGCTTTGGCCCATCCCATCCTCATAATTGTCAATATGTTCAAGTCCATCACTGCTGCTTTTGTATCACACTACCTTCACCAACACGATTTCATACTATGGTGACAGATCCTTCCCGATGGTGTGTCTAAAGCAAGCAAGTAGGACAGCGTTCTGTCCAAGTTCATCAGGTTTTCATTGGCTAATTTTCAGAAGTAGATCGCTAGTCAATTATTCCTGGTTTGTTTTTGTCTGGGAGCTGCACTGAAACCTGCCCACCATAGCTGACACAGTTGGTACTCGAAGACCATAGCAACACACGATCTCCCACATCACAACAAACCAACAGATGGGTGGCAGTGTGTGTCTACATGTATACAAATACACATATATATGCAACATACCTACCTGGGCGCCTCCTCTAGACAGTCACATTCAGAGACCTATAAAAAATCTTGACCTCCATACTTAGCAAATCGCCACAGGTGAGGGTGAAGTCCCGTCTTTAAATTATGGCCTGGACACTCGGCCTTAATTTCAGGTACTGTTCAAGTCTGCTCACGTCTTTCTCTCAAATCCTCCCTTCCAGAAAACTTTGCCATTTGTGGACTTCCTGACCTTTCCCACCATAATTGAGACCTTGGTGGCATGAATCACCCCCTCCTTACATTAAAGTGTCATGGTTAAATGTAGTATCTAGAGATTTTTTTTGATTCTACACATTTAGGAGTAACGGGTAGCATAGTGGTTATAAGTCAGGCTGCTAAACTCAAGGTCATCAGCTAGTTTGAAACTACCAGTGGTTCCATGGGAGAAAGACGAGGCTTTCTGCTCCTGCAAAGATTTACAGCCTCAGAAACCCTGTGCAGGGTTGCTATAAGTTGGAACCAACTCCACGGAACACCACCATCACCCATTAGGATGTACAACTATTAAATCAGACTGGTCAGTCTGGAACATTCTCAATTACAATGCTCAAACTGTGTGCCTAGTAATGACTCCCGATTATGTCTCTTAAGAAATGGCAAATTTTAAGTTAGATAAACAGTAGTTGTCTCTGGTACAGTGGGTGGGGAGATGGAGACATACAGGTAGGCAAGGACTTCCTGGGGTTCAGCACTGTGGGGTCTGTTTCTTAAAGTGGGCAGTAAACAATCCAGTTGCTTTGGAGATAATCCTGACTCCTAGTGAGCCCGTATGTGTCGGAGGAGAACTAGACTCCATGGCATTTTCAACAGCTGCTGTTTCGAAAACGGATTACCAGACCTTTATCCGAGGCATCTCTAGGGGGACTTGAACCTTCAGCCTTTCAGTCACCAGCTAAAAATGCTTACTGTTTGCACGATCGAGGGATTCCAAGCAAGTGACAGATTCATGGACATGAATTGTGTTATTTTTTATGCCTTATACATGCATTAAATGTACGCTTGTGGGCATGAAATATTTCAAGATAAAATTTTAACATACAATTCAGACAAAGGATGTAACTTTGCTTCGAGTAAAAAATAGAAAATGAAACAAATCGAACAACAAAAGCTAAACAAGTACAGTGTGCTTTACGCAACTCTCTGTTAACAGAGGATTCTCGTTGTCAGCCTAGGCTGATAGCTTTCCCACCATCTCAGTACACAGATTTTCCTGATTAAGGAAGTCTTTCTTAATGAGACGCAATCCCTGGTCACATTGGAGAGTTCATCCCTCAAGTAAGTGGTGTTTGATTTAGAACAGTCAGGGTATAATTACTGTTCACTGACCCTCAGCTTATGAAAGAGAGGGCAGGCCATGGAAGGTTCTGGATCTATCTTGTTTTATTTAAAAAAGAAATTCTATTTTTATTTTAGCCTCGTGGCCCAGGCTCTCTAGTGATCTGCCCTGCAGAACGGCAATGTGAAAGTGGACAGATTCCCTACGCAACAGGCAAACTCACAATTGCATCATTTGAAAAGCCACTTACTGTTTTCCCAGGTGTGGCACGGCAGGATAATGCGCTGGATAGCAAGGTCAGTGGTTCAATTCCACAGCCGCTCCTCAGAAACCCTAGACAGGGTCATTATGAGTCGAACTGGTGCAACCAATGGCGCTAAACAACAACAACAACAACAAAAAGAACATACTTTTCAGAAAAGGAGCAGAGGGCTGGATATTTACATATAAGGGGTATTCAAAAAACTTCATAGAAAAATTTAGTTATCTTTCAATTCCATTTTTGCACTAACTTTTTTGATACCCCCATGTATGTACCATCTTAGTTTGCTAACGCGTCTTTAACAGGAATATCACAGTGGGGAGTTTTAGAGAACAGAGATTCATTTTCTCAAAATTCTGGAGGCTAAAAGTCCAGATCGCGGGGAGGCCATGTTGATTCTTTGTATTGGTCTCTCTTGTAGTTTCTGGTGACTACCATCCATCCTCTGTGTTCCTGGGTGTCTGTCTTCCCCACATGCATGCCACGATATCTTTTCTGCTCTTTTTATTTCTCAGCTGGTTAGATTTAGGATCCGCCCTAATCTGCTATAATCATTAACAAAGCAAAAGGAGAGCCAATCAAACAGCATCGTATATATAGATATTAAACCTAACCGGAAGTCCTGGTGTGGCGTGTTGGGTTAAAGCTCTGCACTGCAAAGTAGTGTGAACTGCAAGGTCAGCAGTTCAAGCTCACCAGCTGTGCCTTGGAAACCCTATTCAGGATTGCTGTGGGTCAGAACCGACTTGATGACACGTTAACAAGAACAACAACAAATCTAACCAAGCTCACTGCCAGCGAAGCAATTCTGACTCATACAGAGTCTATATGGCAGAGGAGAACTCTTTAGGGGTTCCAAGACTGGAAATCTGTATAGAAGTCCACAGCTTCACCTTTTTCCCTTTGTGTAGCTGGTGGGTTTGAATTGCAAGCCTTGCAGTTAGCACTTCAGCATTTAACTGTGTGTAAGCAGGGCTTGGGGGTTAGGCTTTCAATACATATTTTTGGGGTTGTTGTTAAGTGCCATTGAGTGGATTCCGACCCATAGCGACTCTGTATAGGGTTTCCAAGGAGCACCTGGTGAGCTTGAACCACTGACCTTGCAATTCAAATGGCTTTGCCCACAGTGCCACATGCCTTTCTCTCTGAAAAGCTGGAGGATGAAGCAAGGCAGTGAGAGGTAGCAAGGCTTAAGGTGTATTCTACTCTCTCATCCCGAGCTTATAGCAAACAGTGCTAACTGGTCACAAAAGTCTTTCTTATGGAGCTAAACCATGGTCTTCAACACGGTGCATTCAACAGTGGCATTATAGGAAAAGCTCTAGACCAAACGGCTGGTTTGAACCACAAGGTTGAAACCCACCAACTGCTCCTCGGAAACCCTACGCAGGGTGGCTATGGGTTGAAACTGATTCGATGACAGCAAACCTCCAGCAGCAACCATCAAGTTTTTTAGAAATGATAACCCACACGGAGCTACTTACCTTCATGGGTGAAGGTTGACGGCTCTTTTCCGAACAAGTGGGGGAAGACAGACTGACTAGCCCCACACTCATACTTCTGCTTTATTCCCTCTTCTTGGAGGGACTTCATCTGGTTTTCTGCTACACGCTACGTCACCAGGTCACCGTTAACTCAATGACAACTCACAACAACCGCAACAACTTGGAAGCATAGTCATCTGCCTGGGACGTTTGTGGATGTTTTCAGAGAGCAAATCCTCCCATTTCACTGACTGGCTTAACTTACGTCATTCAGAATTAACATAATGAGAGTCAATGCATTGGAAACACCTGCCTCCACTTGTCCCATAGATTCAGACCGAGCAGATCTGAAATGAACCCAAGGTGATTCTGACACAGGTAGTCTTTAGTCCACACTGTCTTTGGGGTGCTACAACTCCTCTTTGGAGGGAGACTTCCATTTTTGGTGACACTGGGGGCTCTCAGGTGACCACATATGTGGTTCAGTGAATTCTGCTAGTCCCCACTGCTCCTACCCACTTAGCTCAACCCTGAAATGTGACCTTAGTAGAAGAGTTTTTCCGAATTCTCTTTGCCATTAACTTACTTGACTGACTCACCCCAAAAGACAGTATATTTAGACACATAGTAGGTTCTCAAATACTTGAATGGGTGGATGCATGGATCCAATTATACTTCCGGAAAGGGCTTCCTCAGGCACCTCCTGAGATATATCTGAGTGTATTCAGAGGTGCTTGAGCTGTGTCACATCTTTAGAAATCATTGCTGGAAAAAAAAAAAACATTAAAAAGAACTTCTCAGGAGCCCACTGCAAAGTCAAACACTGTCACTTGGAATGTGGTTGGCATGACTTGATCAGGGAGCATTTCCACAACAGTTAATTGGGAAGAGTCTGGCTGTCAACTGACCCAGGGGTTCAACCACTGTCTGACAACTTCCTGTGTGGCACAAGCTGCCCACTCCACATAAAAGAACAAAGGTTGGAGCAGATGTTTTGCATGAGAGCTGTCCAGTTGAAAGACTGGCTCCAAGTCCAATTAAAAACAGGACTTTATAAAATAGATCACATTTGTTCAGCGATAGTTATTCACCTGTCTTTGCATCACCCAAGGTCAATGTTGCCAGCTGCTTTTTATATAAGGAAAGAATTGGCTACTGTTTCCCATTATGTCTTTTTAAATTTTAATGCCATATTCTCAGCAAGACCTCATCCAACGTAACTGTGAAGGACACCAGCCTGACATGGTTTGGATTAGGACGTAAGCTGTCCATTAATACTAGGCCCTCCTTCTTCAGAAACGAATGCATTGTCCAGATTCATAGGTGGTGTCCTTCTAAATAATGCCACGTTAAAATTTGTTCCGTTTTTCAACTCAATTCAATTCAGTGCACGTTTACTGAGCACCTGCAATTTACCAGGCTTTGTGTAAGGACCTTAAGAGAAACCAAAGGTGGCCTGGCTGCAAAGAGCTTTTAATCAGGTACAGGTGTTCTTAACCTCTTTGTGCTACGGAGACCTTTTGAAGTTTAGCGAAGCCTAGGAACCCGTTCTCAGAATTATTATTTTAAAACACATTAAGTATATAGGATTATAAAGAAAACCAAGGGCATTGAGATCAGCTAAGTAATTAAAAATTATTATATAGTCATGTAAGAGGGGCCTTCAAAAAGTTTGTACAAAAGTGGAGTTAAAAGCTACTGGAATTTCTCCATGAGCTTTTCGAGGACTCGTTGTAGGCGCTTCTTTAAGAATGCATTACATAGCAAGATCCCTTAGCATGTCTAATGACTGTCATAATTTAGAAACAGTGATGAGCATAGATTATATTTGCAGATATCAGCTATAATAACTATGTGATATGAAGTAGCTGTGATCTATGTTAACAACACCATACCTACTGCTAATATTATTGTTTTGTTGCCTATACTCGTATTACTGAATTTCAATTTGAGGTTAGTGGGGGGAAAAATATAAATCTTCTCCCAAACCAAGTTCACAAACGCCCTCCCTGTGAATTTCTGTCCATGGGTCTCTTTGGGGTTTGTCCAATCAGGTTAAGAATTCTTGGTGGTGTAACAGACCGTAAATGCACTAATTACGGTACAAAGCATATCCGGAGGCAGTGATGGCTCAGTGGTAGAGTTTTCACCTTCCACTCAGGAAGCTTAGGTTTGATTCCCGGCCATGGCTCCTCATGGGCTCTCACCACCTGTCAGTGGAGGCTTGTGTGTTGCTATGATGCTGAACAGGTTTCAATAGAACTTCCATACTAAAAAAGACGAGAAGGAAAGGCCTGAAGATCTCCTGAAAATGAACCACTGTCAAATCCTCTGAACTATAGTTTCTTTCTGTACAATTCCTATCTGATCATGGGATACTTATGCGTAAAGTACCCAGGAGTCAGGTCTAACGGGACAATGATTAACAATTCCTTTTCATCTATCTATTTTTTTCTCAATAAAATTCATTGAAACCTATGAGAAACTGAACTCAGTGGGGCTCTTTTGTTTTTCTGGACTCATAAGTGCTCTGCCTTAGACAGGGTACAGTCTTGACACATTTCTAGGGCTCCTTTTAGTTGAAAAGATTTGACTGTTCCTTCTCTGACATGTTCTGGCTTTCACGGATTTTACTGTGTAATCTATAGCAAGTGTTGAGCTAGAAGAAATACAGGTGTTACGTTGATAACTAATCTACCCCGAGGCAGATGCAAGCTAGGATATCTGGAAGAGGAGAGAGGTAGTTTGGGACATAAAAAGTGAACAAGATTAAACTAAGAGAGAGGTATAAGCCGAGAGAAGTAGGGACTACTTCAGAGAAAAGACATCAGAGGTGCAAATTCTCCAGTGCCAAATAATGCCGGAATGACAGAAATATGAGCAAAGTCTCCAAGGCTGGACTGTGGGATGGTGAGGAGTATGCAGTGAGGGACGGTCAGGAGCTGAGGCCGGAGTGATAAAAGCACCAGGTGTCTTGGTTATCTACTGCTAATAGAAGAGGAAAAGCACAGGTGGATGAATTTAACAAACAGAAATTTACCTTCTCACAGTGTTGTTGTGAAGAGCTGTCGAGTCCGTTCTGATTCACAGTGAACCTGTACACAGTTTTACAGGAGTGACTGGTGGGTTTGGACCTCCCACCTTGCTACAAGTTTGAATGGAGAACTTGGGCTCTGGGGGTTGGGCATTTTCTCTCTCTGTTGGCTGTGGAGGAAGGTCCTTGACTCTTGAGCTCCTGTTTCCTCATTTCTTAGAGATCTTCATGTGTCTTAGATTCTAGCTTACCCCAGCTCTTCTCTCCTTGCTTGTTTACTCTCTTTAACATCTCAAAAGAGATTGACTTAAGATACAGTCTACACGCATCACATTTCATGACCATAGCAAAGACAAATGGGATTATAACCACAGGCAAACAGGTTAGGATTTCCAACAAATATTTTGTGGGGACAGCATACAATCCATGACACCAAGTACTAAAGGACAGTTAGTAGTCCAAGTGTAGGAGCTTGGCCTCTGTCTTACTAAGACCAGTGGGGAACCATTGTTGGTTTTATGGAAATGTGTCCACTTTCAAAGGTTGCTTCAACTGCCAAGTTGTGAACAGGCCATTGGGTAACTGGATGTAGGCAGAGAGGCAGCTAGAAGGTTGGAGTTCTAGTCTGGTTACTGAATGGATGTGGGAGTGAATAAGAACAAGAGAGTGAGCAGAAACTCCGAGTGAATGATGGTGCCATTTACAGAAACTGGTAGAACAGGAATAGCTGTGAATTTCAGATAAAATTTCAGGTAAAAATACTGAATTTGGTTTTGGAAATTTTGAATTTCATGTTACTGTGAGAAATTCAAGTGACTATAACCAGTATGTGGTTATATGTCTGCGTAAAAATAAAATCTGGGATGGAGACGTAAATTAATATTTTTCTTGTTGAATACCAAACCACAGATATTAAAATAGTTTTAGAACTATACTGAATTATGTATTAAGTAATTTTTTTTAAAAGCTAACATTTAATGTTATTTATCAGGATTAACATTCTATAATTTGTGTCTATTTTCTCATTTTTCTAAGCATTATGCTACCGATGTATGTCTGTGCTAACTTTGTAGACTCAAAAATCAATACGAGAGGTCAGGCAATTTGTAGGTTATATAATGAGTAACCGCAAGTTGTCTGTCAGTTTACCATACTATGATGGCTTGTGTGTTTCTGAAAGCTAATCCACTGGTATATTAAATACCAGCATGATCACCCATGGTGGGTAATTTACAGTGGATCTTGCAGACTAAAACAGACTAGGCAAATGGAGAGACAGACAATTTCTGAATGGTTAGCCACTAAAATTCTTAAGAACAGCAGCAATACATTGTCTGATATTGTGCTGGAAGATGAGACCCTGAGGTGAAAGGCACTAAAAATACAGCGAAGGAAGAGCTGGCGCCTCAAAGTAGAATTGACTTTAATGACCGGGAGGGAGCAACACTTTTGGGACTTTAGCAGATGGAGCACATTTTCTCAAACATTTCTCAAAAGAAAATTCTCAAAATGAGAAGAAACTGCTACAAACATTCATCAATAATTGGAACATGGAATGTATGAAGTATGAATCTAGGAAAACTGGAAGTCATCCAAAATATAATAGAATGCACGAAGATCAATAGTGTAGAAATGAGGAAGCTGAAATGGATGGGTACTGGCCAGTTAGAATCAGACAATCCTATGGGTTACATAAGATTACATAGACC
>NW_006408808.1:186644-188073 GCF_000296735.1 Chrysochloris asiatica | reverse complement strand
GAGATTTATTTTGTAGTACAATGCTGTCTGTGAGTGGTTAATTGCCATACGCCTCCAAGGAGTAGCAGTTAATAACACTATAATTCATATTTTGGCATCACACACTTAGGCAGGTGATGACAAAATTGAAGAATTCTACTGACTTCTTCAGTCTGAAAGTGATCAAACATAATCAGGATGCATTGATAACTGTTAGTATTTGGAATGGGAAATTTGGTGGTTGGAAGAAATGGCCTTGGGAATAGAAATGATGATGAAGATTGCATAATAGAATTTTGTGAGACCAATAATTTTTACATTGCAAATACCTTTTTTTAACAACATAAGTGACAACCATGAATGTGGACTTCACCAGATGGAACATACAAGAATCAGATTGACTACATCTGTAGGAGGAGACAATGGAGAGGCTCAGTATCATCAGCCAAAAAAAGGCCAGCGACGGACTGTAGACCAGGCTATCAATTGTTCATATGCACAACTGAAGCTGAAAAATAGGAAAACAACTCCATAATAGCCAAATATGACCTTGAGTATAAACCACATTAATTTAGAGACTATCTCAAGAACAGGTTTGATGCATTATATACAAATGACTAAAAACAAAAACAATTGTTGAATGGCATCAAGAACATCAGACATAAGGAAAGTGAACATCAATTAACAAGATGGGAAGGAAATTAAAAGCAAAAATCTATGTCAGAAGAGACTGAAACTTACTCATGAGCATAGAGATGCTAAAGTGAGTGGAAGAAATGAGGGTGTGAACAAGCTGAACAGGAAAATTGAAAGGCAGCTTGAGAAGACAAAGTATTATAATGAAATGTGCAAAGACCTGGAGTTAGGAAACCCAAAGGGAAGAACATGTTCAGCATTTCTCAAGTTGAAAGAACTGAAGAAAATATCCAAGCCTCAACTTATGATATTGACGGATTCTATGGGAAAAGTACTGAATGCTGCAAGAAGCATTAAATGTACACGCTGGGAAGAATGTACAAGAGCCACTGTACCAGAAAGAAGTGGTTGATGCTTAACCGTTTCAAGAGGTATCGTTTGATCAAGAATACATGATTCTGAAGGAAACAGTCCAAGCTATACTGAGGCATTGGAGAAGAACAAAGCTCCAGGTATGGACACAATACAAATTGAAATGTTTTCACAAAATGATATACTACTGGAAATGTATCGCTCATCTATACTAAGTAATTTGGAAGACAACTATTTGGCCAACCAATTTGGCAAAAATATCCATATGTGTGCCCATTTCAAACACAGGTAGTTCAGTGGGATGAGGAAACCATCAAACAAAATTATTAATATCACATGCAAGTAAAATGTTGCTAAACATAATTTAAAAAAAGAGAACTTCCAGAGGTTCAAGCTGGATTCAGAAGAGGTTGTGGGACAAGGGATATCATTGCTGATGTCC
>NW_006408808.1:184104-185478 GCF_000296735.1 Chrysochloris asiatica | reverse complement strand
GTTGGATTCAGAAGAGGATGAGGAACCAGGGATATCACTGTTGACATTCTATAGATCTTGGCTGAAAGAAGAGAATCCCAGAAAGATGTTTACTTGAGCTTTATTGACTATGTAATACATTTGACTGTGAGGATCATAAAAAACTATGGATAGCATTGTGAAGAATGGGTATTCTAGAACTTAATTGTGCTCCCGAGGAATCTGTACATAGACCAAGAAATAGCTGTTCGAACAGAACAAAAGGATAATTGAATGGTTTAAAATCAAGAAAAGTGCATTCCAGGGCTATATTCTTTCACCAAATGTATTCAATCAGTATACGGAGCAAATAGCCAGAGAAACTGGATTATATGAAGAAGCATGGGGCATCAGGATTAGAGGGACACTGATTAAAACCTGTGACATGCAGATATCACAATCGTGTTTGTTGGAAGTGAAGTTGACTTTAAAAAACTTGCTGATTAACTGGGACCCTCCTACATTATTTATGGGACTTTAAAATGGTTCAGCCACTCTAAAGAATGATACAGTGATTCCTCAGAAAGTGGGAAATAGAAATAGCTTATGTCCAGCAATTGTTCTACTTAGTATATAGCCACAAGAAACAGAAGTCAGGGCATGAGTGGATATATGCACACCGATGATCACTGCAGCCCAATTCACAATAGCAAAAGGATGGAGACAGCCTAAGTGTCCAACAGTGGAAGAATGGATAAACAAACTTTGGTACACACACACAGTGGAATACTGTGCAATGTTGAAGAATAATGATGAATCTGCAAAACACCTAATAACTGGGATGAATCTGAGGACATTATGCTGAGTGAAATTAGTCAGTCTTAAAAGGTCAAATATTGTATGAGACCATTATTATAAAGGCTTAATAAATGGTTTCTATTCAAAAGAAAAAAAATGATTTGATGGTTACCAGGAGTGGGAAGGAGGGGAGAATAATTTACTGGCTAGAGGGTAAACACATGTTAGCTCAGGTGAACAGGCAGTAAGGGCCCTTGATAATATAGCAGGTGACAGCACAGACTTCAGAGACCTTGTTACTTCAAACAATGCCATCCCACCTTTGCTGGCCCTGGTCTGGCCAACCATACCCGTCATGTTTCTGTGGAACATCACGTGGACCTTGTCCAACCTGTGCGGGAACAAGAACCCGTACCCGTGTGCTCAGGCAGTGAAGCAAATGCTACCTGTCCTCTTAAACCTCCTGCAGCACTGTGACACCGAGGTCCTCTCAGATGCCTGCTGGGCCCTGTCCTACCTCACCGATGGCTGCAATGAGCACATTGACGTTGTGGTTGGCATGGGAGTGCTGCCCAGGCTGATGGAACTCATGACCAGCTCAGAACTCAATATCATGAC
>NW_006408808.1:179860-183544 GCF_000296735.1 Chrysochloris asiatica | reverse complement strand
AGACCACAAAATTATTCTCATCATACTTGATATCATTGCCTACATTCTCCAGGTATCAGAGAATCTTTGTGCGAAGGACAAGCTCTGTATTCTGCTGGAAGATCTCAGTGCAATTGATAAAATCGAGGCGCTGCAACTTCATGAGAACCATCAGGTTAGCCAGGTAGCTTTGAACATGGTTGAGAACCACCTTTTGGAGGATGAAGATGGATCAATCCTTCCAGCCCTAGACTAGGAAGACGATTTCTATAAGCACGTAACCAAAAAACACTAAAGCCCCACGACTTCTAAGCCAACTGCCAAACCTTAAACCTCTGCTCGGAAGTGGCACAACTGTCTCTCAGTCTATCACAAGTGTGAAGTTTTTTCAACTTAATAAAGTTTCTGAAACTGAAAAAACAAACAAACTTATATATATGTTGTTGTTGTTGTTAAGTGCCATCGAGTCGGGTCTGACCCATAGCGACCCTGTACAGGGTTTCCGAGGGTGTAAATCTTTACGGGAGTAGAAAGCCTCATCTTTCTCCGGCGGAGCGGTTGGTAGTTTCGAACCGCTGACCTTAAGGTTCGCAGCCCGATTCGTAACCACTACGCTACCAGAGCTCCTTTATATACACATATATATATATACACACACACACACAAATGACCTTGTAACAACAATGTTCTATGGATAGATACATGGGCAGAGATACAAGCTGAATGGGTGGTACATGAGGAAGAGTGGTATTTATGCATGTGTGTATGTGTGTATATGTTATTGTTATTATGGCGTGCTGTTGAATCGATTCTGACCCATAGCAACCCTGTATAGGGTTTCTGAGGATGTAAATCTTTTTGGGAGCAGAAAGCCTCATCTTTCTCCTGTGAAACAGCTGGTAGTTTCAAACTTCTGACCTTGAAGTTGGCAGCCCGACTCATAACCACTATACTACCAGAGCTATATATATGTGTATATATATATATCGCTATGGGTCGGACCCGACTCGATGGCACTTAACAACAACAATATATATATATATCTCACAGATATACAAGAGTTTGAGAGAGGTTATCAATACTTAAGTATTTATCTTTTCGGCAAACACAGCTGTGAATGTGGTGGAGCATACAGTTGGCTAAAGGATGAAAACTTCTTACATATTTATTATCAAACATCTTAAGACAATGAGTAGCTGAGCTTGGGGGCCCAGGACCATGGTCTCAGGGGACACTGTGGTCAACTGGCATAACATAGTCCACAAAGACAGTGTTCTGTGTCCTAATTTGGTGAGTAACATCTGAGATTGTAAAAGCTCATGCGTGTTAGAGAGCAAAGTTCTAAGTTGGAAAGCTAAGGTTTGCCTGATCCATGGTATTTTCAATAGTCTCAAATGCATGGTGGGAGGAGTCCTAATGTGGAACTGTGGGCTATAGCACTGGATTGCAAGGTCATTGCATTGTATAGTCTGTGCTCAGTTCATATTGATTAGAAAAGTGGAAATACAAGTGTCATCTGAGCTAGATATATTAAAGATGAAGAATATGCATGGAAATTATGAATTAAGTAGTTGTAATATATAAACCCATCAACCTGACTCAAAGTAGTTTGTTGTTGTTGTTGTTGCGAACTGCTGTCTAGTTAGTTCCGACCCATAGCGACCCTACAAATTCGCTGACCTTGTTGTTCAAACGACTTTGCAGTCCAGTGCATTAACTCACAGCACCACACCAGGACTCCCAAAATACTTTAAAAGAGGAAAGAAAGAAAAAAACAAAGCAAAAAATCACAAGGATTATTTCCTGAATAATTGAATGATCCTCATTCTCAAGATTGCTATAACCAAGTTTTGTTCAAATGAGGTCACTAGACTTGTTTTTTCTACTTTGGGCTGGATGGCACAAAGTTACCTCTACTAGCTCCAGGCTCATGACCTCTTAGATTCAATTTTGGGAAAGACCTTCTTTATTCCAGCCAATCCAGTGCTTTCATTGATTGGTGTCTCTTAGGACCGGGATGTAGCAATCCTCTGAGGCCAACAGGAAGGACAGTGATATCTGGTTGGGTTGAATTTCACAGGTCCATTCCTTAAGAGAGGGGTTGGGAGTTGGTGGGGGATGAAGGTCACTTCCACCTCAAACCACATGAACCAAGGAAAGGAGAGGGGTTGATCTCAAAGAGCAATCCAGTGTCTGCTAATAGGAAGGGAGGAATGTGTGCTGGGCAGGCAAAAACAACAGATGTCCACTACATTTGGGCCCAGCAAAATAAGATTCTGGTTTGTCACAAAGAATGCAGTTTTCATATAAATATCTTTGTGTCTAGAGATAAGAATAGTTCAACAACAGTAGGTTATATAGTTAACTGTTAAACCACTAGGCATTATTTTCTAAGTCTCTTTGTGATTTTAATAGGAATGAAATAACATAACCAAGATATAAAATTGTAAGAGTGCCTAACTTGGCAAAAAAAAAGAGAGAGAGAGGAAGAAAGCAATAATTATCCATGATATTTGGACTATTGTCAGGAATTTCTAAAGTCATAAACTTCATGATTTAAAAATACCATCCCTCACACCATTGTAACTTCTGTACAAAGAATAAATGACTTGTTCTTCAAGTAGAATAATCAACTAGCCTTCATAATATAAAATATATTTGGGTTCTCAGTTTACTTACCACAGTGCCAGTTACCACAGTGAGGGACACCTGTATGCTTGGGGACCAGTAATTCTCTGTACTTTTTGATGTATTCTCATAAACATCAATGACATACACAGTTATGTAAATGTAACATTTAACAAAATAAGAACAAAATTTCATCTGTTGACGATGAACTATAGCATTTTCAAGATGTCTGACAGCGTTAGTTTTGTCTAGAAGTAAAGTAAAAGCAAAGGAAAAAATCACTAGCTAGCTAATCACTACCATTATGCAAATCTAAGTAGCCCGAATGGTGCAGAAGCCTTCTAGGTTAGTTCTAGTCTGCCTGGAGGATTGCTGTGAGTCAGAATCAACTCATTGTCTGTGGGTTTGCATTGAGTTTTAAGCAAATATACTCTCATCATTAGGACTGTATTCCTGTGGTGCAAATGCTAGAATATCCTTGGATAATAGACGTCTAGACATTTCTCAAAAAGAATAACTGTGTCTTACAACAAGGCATAGAAAATTAGATTAGACCTTTTCTGTAGTTTTCTTTTCCTCTTACTCTTTTGTTCTTGGTGCCTTTGTTGTTGTTACTTGCTACAAAGTCAGCCACAGACTAAGGTGACTAAACCCAATATGCAGTTATATATCTGCATAGTAATAAAACTCTGCCTGTTGTTAAGTGCCTTGGGGTGGGGTGGGGTGGGCTCCGACTCCTAGTGACACAATAGAAGGAAACTCTGCCTGGGAGACCAGCTCCATTCATACAATCACGATTAAGCTTGAAACCATTACTGCCATTGTTATGCTAATTCATCTTGTTGGGCTCTTCCTCTTTTTTTGCTGACCCTCCACTTTACCAAGCATGATGTCCTTCTTCAGAGACTGGTCCCTCCTGATAATTTGTCTGAAGTACAAGAGACTAATTCTTGCCAAACTGGCTTCTAAGGAGCATTCTGGCTGTACTTCTTCCACTTCAGATTTGTTTATTCTTCTACAAGTTCATGGTACTTTCAATAGTTAAACTCAAATGCATCAGGTTTTCTACAGTCTTCT
>NW_006408808.1:177634-179500 GCF_000296735.1 Chrysochloris asiatica | reverse complement strand
CAACCATAAGGTCAGTTTGAACCTCAAGGTTATGGTTCAAACTCACCAGTCACTCCTCAAAAACCCTATATAGGGTCGCTGTTAGTTGGAAACTACTTCATGGCACTTTAACAACATAAACATCAGGCTTGTGTCTATATTCTCATTCTTCCTTTAATATGTTTGCGTGAACTCCTTGTTCGATGGATGGAACTACCATATGTGGTCCATAGGGCTTTCATTGGCTGATCTTCACAATTAGGTTGCCAGACTTTTCTTCTTTACTTAATGTGGACATTCTGCTAAAACTTATTCAGCGTGTTGTTGCTATTTCTTGTTAAGTGCTGTTGAGTAGGTTCTGACGTCGTGTTTCCGAGGAGCAGCTTCTAAGTTTGAAGCATTGACTTTGCAGATAGCAGTCCAGTGTTTATCCTACAGCATCACACTATGATAGCATTTTGTTGTTGTTATATGCCATTAGGGTGGTTCTCATAGTGACCCTATATCAGGTTTTCAAGGCTATAAATCTTTGCAAGAGCAGAGAGCCACATCTATGTCCCACGAGGTGGCTGGTGGGCTCGAACCACTGACCTTGTGATTTGCAGTTTAGTGCTTATCCTACAGAACTATTGCACTCCCCTCCAGGATAATTTGTTGTTGCTGTTGAATGCCATGAAGTGGCTTCTGACTCATAGTGACCTTGTATAGGGTTCCCAAGAAGCAACTGGTGAGTTTGAACCACTGATCATGCAATTCAAACCGACCTTGCAGTCCAGCGCTTATCCTACAGTACCACGCCACAAC
Source organism: Chrysochloris asiatica (assembly GCF_000296735.1). NCBI lineage: Eukaryota > Metazoa > Chordata > Mammalia > Afrosoricida > Chrysochloridae > Chrysochloris > Chrysochloris asiatica. Next base: position 178,717 of record NW_006408808.1, on the reverse strand, counting down.
ACCCCAGGATATCATAGCAACATGAAAATATTAGAAAAGATACCGAGGGAATGCAAAGCGCTAGGCACCTAATGCTCATCAAACACCTACTATGTGCGAGGTATTCTGCAGGGCTGTTGTTTTTTTTTAAACTTCTCATATAATTTTAGACTTACATAAAACTTGCAAAGATAAGAGAGATAAGAGTTGGGAGGAAAGGGAGAATTATTTGCTGCCTAGAGTGGTTACAAACCGGGCTGCTAACCTCAAGGTCAGTAGTTCAACACTACCTGTTGTTCCATGGGAGAAAGATGAGGCTTTTAGGTCCTGTAAAGATTTATACCCTTGGAAACCCTGGGCAGGGTCACTATGAGTCAGAACTGACTTCAAGGTATTTAACAAACAAACAAAAGGGTTATTGTTGCTAAGTGTCATCAAGTTTGTTCCTACTCATAGTGACTTTGTATAGGGTTTTCAAGGAATAGCTGGTGGGTTTGAACCACCAACTTGTAGTTAGCACTCCAGTGTTTATCCTGTAGCACCACCCACACCTAGATGTGTTAATTTTGGTGACAGGGAAGGTAGTTTAAAAACAAAACAAAATAAACATGCACTAGTTAGGTAACATAACTAACCAAATCTAAGATACCCTTTTCTCCCAAAATCTGGCTTTCAGATGGAGAGTTGAATGAGGACGAGCCTCTTATTATTGGGCAAACTCTTAATTGCTTATGTCAGAATCCATAAAATAACCCCTCCCCCCCAAAACAACAAAGAAACCTTTTAAAGATCATATACACAGCCTCTATCATTTACCCAACTTCCCCCTTATGTTACCATTTTACATATACATAGAATGACATGTAATCAAAATTAGCAAAATAATCTTGGAACACTACAATTATCTAAAATACAGACTTTATTAGCATTTCACCAGATCTTCCTCCAATGCCTTTTTACTGTCCTAGGATCCAATTCAGGATCCCACATTACATCTAAGGATTTCTGGTAGCGTAGTGGTTACAAGCTGCCCTGCTAACCTCAAGGACAGCTGTTTGAAACTATCAGAAGTTCTTCAGGAGAAAAACGATGCTTTATGTTACT
>NW_006408808.1:174357-176402 GCF_000296735.1 Chrysochloris asiatica | reverse complement strand
ACCACCATCACTAAATTGCACACTTAGCATAATTCTTTTTAACATGCACATATCCTCCTAACTTATCAACTATTTCCATTATAATAATAATAAACACTCTATGATCTGACTAGTTTGCACATTAATGAGAAGGCCAGGAGGAGGGGATGGGCTGGGTTTGTTTAGAAGGGATGAGGATGTGCAGGCTGCCTAAGGTGCCAGTGGAGCAGGAAGGTAGAGAGGCAAGGTCTGTGGGTCAGACTGAGGTGTGCTCAGGTGATGGAAGTTATGGGCAACTGCCTGTGAGAAATTCTTAAGACGGTCCATCTTCAGGACTAAAGGATGCATGAGATTGCTAGACCAGACATAACTTGTTGATTCACATCCAGGGACATGTAAGCAGGATGAATTAGGGGAAGTGGTGAAAGAAATCTGTTCTAGGACTTGAACTTTAAATAAGAATATAGCCATTAAGACCATTGGCACCGTTCAGGCTAGATTGTGGAACTCTTGGGGGAGGGAAAATGGGACTTTCAGGTAGTTTGTAAAACTCCATTGTAAAAACCCATGAAATGGGGAACTGGAGGATGGGTTTTTTCATGACAGGGGAATAAAACTGTTTGCGGGCCAGCCATGTGGTGCATCTTCCTGTGTTTACTGGAAGATTTTGCAAAATCTAATGAAGAAAACTTCATTCTCATTAAAATGAGTACAGATTGGATTACTCGAGCATTTGTTGGTATCGACAACGTTTCTCACATGTCCCCCTCACCACCTCCAACCCCATGAGATGAGCTAGGGCCCTGACTCTCCATAACTCCGGATTTTTGCATAACAGCCCGGTTTTGGAACCTAACCATGTTGATGAGTGAGGAGGAGGTTGTTGTTGTTAAGTGCCATTGGGTTGATTGCAACCCATAGGGACCTTGTATAGGGTTTCCAAGGAGTAGCTGGTGAGCTTGAACTACCAACCTTGCAGTTCAAATGACTGCAGTCTGATGCATTAGCCCACAGTGCCACACCTGGACTCTAAGGAGAAGGTAAATGTCCTTTAATAGTTTTGGCTACTATACAATGGAGTTCTGATGTGGCACTGTGGAGTAAATCACTAGACTGCAAGCAAGGTCGGAAGTTCAAACTCACTAGCCATTCCTTAGTCTTGGATGGGGGTTTGCCCTGAGGGGACCTGACCACTTGCCTTGATGGCTTCTAGGTGAACGACTTGCTAATTCTTGTAGTAGTCAATAAGACTTCCATTATTGTTTTTTTCACTTTTCCTGCTAGTCTTTCTGTCAAGAATTATCTTCTGTTCTTCTAGCCGCTCCTGGCTGGTCTGCTTGTCCTTTCAGTGGGAATTTCCCACCTCAAAAAAGTTCTGGATGAGGATCAGGATTCCACCTATGGTCTTATGCAGTGCAAAGGCTCCTCAGGAAGCCTTCTTCACTGGGCAATTTCTAGCCCCATTTTAGGTATTCCTATCAGTAATAGGCTGAAGATGGACTTACAAGCTTTCTATGGTGATGTTTCTGGCTATTCCTGTCTCTCCTCCTCAATAACAGGTAAGGGAAACAAAGATTCAAAAGACAGCCAAACATCTTAACATTATTTCCTCTCTTCTGCTCACTCAAACTATGCCTTAATCCCTGTACCCCCAGAGTCCTGTTGTTCCAAGGTTGTGCATACATCATTATTTACCTCTGTCCTTCTTAGCCCATGCAAACCTGCCTAACTTCTCCCATTCGCCTTGTTCTTTCATTCCCCTGCCCTTCTAATGTATTGCCCCCTCCCAGCACCCAAACTATCCTGTGACTATTCCCTACCTTGTGTTCAACTTTCCCCTCCCTCCCCTCACCTACCCAATACACCTCGATAACCAGCAAAAAAAAAAAAAAAATCCCCTTTTAGTGTGGGCACTTTTTCTTAATCTTTTACATTAATGGTCCTATGCAGTATTTCTCCTTTTGTGACTGACTGATTTCACTCAGCATAATGTCCTTAAGGTTTATCCATGTTATGTGGTGGCTTGCAGTTTCCTTGTTATTCTTCAAGGTAGCACAATATTTCAT
>NW_006408808.1:155604-172904 GCF_000296735.1 Chrysochloris asiatica | reverse complement strand
AGATAGTTGTCTTCCAAATTTCTTGGCAGAGATGAGTGAGTGCCTCCTGTGCTGCCTCACTTTCTTGAAAGATTTCAATTTTTATTCCATCAATTCCTGGCACCTTGTTCTTTGCCAATTCTTTCAATGCACCTTGGACTTCCTCCTTCTTTAGTATCATTGGCTCTTGATCATATGCTACCTCTTGAAATGGTTGAACATTAACCACTTCCTTTTGGTACTGTGACTCTGTGTAGTCCTTCCATCTTCTCTTCATGCTTTCTGCATCATTCAATAATTTTCCCAGAGAATCTTTCAATAACGTAAGTCGAGCCTTGAATTTTTTCTTCAGTCCCCCCAGCTTGTGGTTGTCAGATTCAAAATGTCCAAGACCAGTCCATTTCAGCTCACTAATGCCTAAGATATCGATGTTTATGTGTCTCATTTAATTTTTGACAACTTCCAATTTTCCCAGATTTATATTTTGTACCTTCCGTGTTCCGATTTTCAATGGGTGTTTATAGCTATTTCTCTTCATTTTGAGTTTTGCGCCATCAGCAAGTGAAGGTCCCACGGTCTTTTCTCCCACAGGCTTACTCCATTCGCGTTATCACCGTCAACTCTACTTCGAGGAGGCAGCTCTTCCCCAGTCGCATTTTGAGTGCTGTCCAACCTGAGGGGCTCATTTTTTGGCACTCTATCTGACAGTGTTTCTCTGCTATTCTGCTAATGTGACTAAATATTCGGAAGTAGTTTGTCACTCCTTCTGCCTAGTCTGTCTTTGTCTTCAGCAACTTACAAGCCACCATAGTACGATAAACTGACAGACGAGTGGTGATGCTGGATCATAAAGTATCTCTATTTTCAACCTTCTGAGGAAGCGCCATATTGTTTTCCAGAGTGGGTAGACCATTTTGCAATCCTACCAGCAAAGTAGGATGGTTCCAGTCTCTCCACATCCTCACCAGTATTTATTTTCCTCTGCTTTTTTGATCTATGCTGTTATTGCTGGTGTGAGATGGTATCTCATTGTTATTTTGATTTGCATCTCCCTGATGGCTAGTGATCCTGAAGTCTTTTGATTCACATAAGTTTTTAATTTTTAGTATGTCCCAATCATCTATTATTTTGTCCACTTTTGTTTGTGTAGTCTTCAAAATGTTTGGTAATCTGTTTATGCCCTGTATTTGTTGTTGTTGTTAGGTGCCATTGAGTCAGTACCGACTCATAGCGACCTTATGCACAGCAGAATGAAACAGGGTCCTCATATTTGTCCCTATTCTTTCATTGATGGTCTTTACAATTCTGGGATTGACATTTAGGTCTTTAATCCATGCTAAGTTGGTTTTTGTATAAGGAGCGAGGTAAAGGTCTTGTTTCAGTCTTTTGCATATCATCCAGTTCTACCAGCACCATCTGTTGAAGAGACTAACTCTTCTCCATGCAGTATACTTAGCCGCTTGGTTGAAAACCTTCCATGAACGTTTTGAAGCCCCTTGTATACTCCCTTCATCACCAATGAGGTAAAGTCACATTATCACCTTTGGCATACCTAGTTTGTCTTTTGGTTAAGAGGCTACATTTGTGTCCAATCTGAAAGGAGTTAGAGCAGATACCATTTCACCAAATTTTGAAAATGGTTCCTGTAAAGGTCACCATGTAGGTTGCAAAGTGTTTACCAACTTTGAATGAAAATGTAATCCATTTTACAACTTGATCTAGGATGTTATAGAAAGAAACTGCTTCCACATGACTTTCTGAATCTCATGCTTGATCAAAAATACTTTCAAGGGAGATAATATTTTCCTCTAGAGTTAAGAATCATGGACATATACATAGAGGAAAAATTATACCCAACCAAAGACATAACAACACTGTTTAGCAAATGAGGGTGATTTTTATAAAAGGACTGAAAGTGACAGGTTTCAAAGCTTTATGTATATTTCCAGACATATACATACATAGCTCTGACAGCATGTCAGTTACAATATTTGTAATAAAGTAGATATAATTTATTAGCTCTTGTAGCTCTGGTAGCTCTGGAGTTCTGGTAGCGTAGAGGTTACGAATCGGGCTTTGAACCTTAAGGTCAGCGGTTCGAAACTACCAGCTGCTCCGCGGAAGAAAGATGAGGCTTTCTTCTCCCATAAAGATTTACACCCTCGGAAACCCTGTACAGGGTCGCTATGGGTCGGAACCGACTCGATGGCACTTAACAACAACAATTTATTAGAATTCAAATATAGGATAAACTGAGTACGTGCTATGACCCAAAGCACTAATTTGTCTATTGCTGACAGTTTTGTATGAGTCTTAAGTAGAAATAAAGACATTATAATTGAATAAATGTTTTCCCCTTGCTAACCATGTCCTCTCAGGGTTAACAGTAAGCAAGTGGAATAATGCGGAATCTTTGCAAAAGTGACCACAAATAAGACAACCATGGGAGAGAGGTGGGTTTCAAGTTTCCTGGTTGCCTGCCATCGGGGTTTGCTCATGTGTGATTGATTGCCCTGGTGAGTAATACCAGTTGGCAGACATTAGTAACACTTTGTGTTACTTTTGGTACAGTTGTTAGCTTTTCTATGTTTAGCATGTTTTCGTATTTAATAAGAATTCTGAAGCTGTATGTGTGTGTATGTGTGTGTGTGTGTGTGTGTGTGTATATATATATTCAGTATTAGCCTGAAACTTGACACTTTTGATTTGGGAGTAATTTATAGCTTCATCTGTATTTCACATAACTACAAGATGCTTTCAACATATGGAATTATGCTTGTAAAATTTAACCTTATTACATACGTTTTCCAGCCCCTTGCATTTTTTTCTACCCCTCTTTGCTTGCATTTTAAACATTTTGATTATACATTGGCACTGGGGTTGCCTTGGTTTTGCAGGAGGTGGAAAACCAGGGGCTACGTGGACTTGAGTTTTTGTTTTCTTGACAATTGATCAGGGGGCTCCATTTCATTTTTTGAACCTAGATAGATGAGGTACCATCCTGAAACCCTTTGTGATTTTGCCAACAGCATGAGTTTCAGGAATGTTTTTGCCCCTGCACTGAAGTACCCTATGAGGTGTTGGGAACATGCGGGCTCTTCCAGGAATTTGCATGGCGTACTTGCTCCCTTCTGGGAGTTGGAACATGGCCACCAGGCGAACCATGGGAAAGGCATGAGCCTCCGACAATGGTGTGATGGAAATTTAAATAGGCAAGGCCCTGCGCCAAGTTTGTGGAGTATTGTTCTAGTCTGACTTTAACCCAAGCCAATGACTGACTTGGCTTGCTTTCTTCAAGGCAAAAGTTGAAAATGCCTTCAGATTGTCTTTAAAGTCTTGAGGGTTTGTTTATAGATACTCCTAGCACACCCCATCTTTATTAAGACAGTTCTAAGCAATCCTGGTGTGGAACTGTAGAATCCACGCTGGACTGTGAACTACAAGGTCAGCAGTTCAAACATAGCAGTTGCATCTTGGAAACTCTAACCAGGGTCACTATGAGTCAGAACTGACTCTACAGCACTTAACAACAACCAGGACTGACCTAACCCAGAAATGGCACAAAATACCCTTAGAAATAAATAAGGCTTAAATGGTTTTAATTTTCACTGACAAACTACAACTAAAATTAAGTGGGTGATAACTATTCTGTATTTGCTTGTTTCCATTTATTGCAACAGAGAAGTGCATTTGAAATGCTCCATTATGTTCCTTCTAAGTAGTTTGGTTAGCATTGCCCCCAGGCCCAAGAGTAGAGGAAACTTAGAGGTTTTCCTTAAACAAAAGAGAGGAGAGCTTGCTCAAGAAGCAGGTTTTCCAAGGTCAAGGCCACTTCTAATTACAATTCTAATGAGACATCAGGAGATCTTCCCAGGAGATCATTACTTGGTAATTTTTCAACAATAGCTATACCATCTTCTTCCCTATTTGGAAAATACAGAAAAATGGCCCATCAGTGTCCTTACCATAGATTCCATTTTCATACTCAATATTTCTGAATCCCTGATTAGTTCTCTGACAAGAAACACATTTATATACAGTATGAAATATGAGTGTTATCTGTGCCTTGGTCTTAATTTAAAATTTGCATTCTACAGAAGCATGCAGACCTTCTCTGCAACCTTTTAAGTACTCAAACAAATGATTTGCCATTGAAAGAGTTTATCTTGAAATATCTGTCTGAGCATTGTAAATAGCATGTTATGGATCACACGTTTATTTAGACAAGTAAAATACAACATCAAAAACTATCACTGCAAAACTAGGCCAATGTGGGCATTAAAAATATAGCAGCAATATATCTTGGGCAAGAAAGTTCTCTGGTTCCCACGTGTGATGATGGGGAATATTTAGACTCTCTAGCAAAGATTACATGTTTCTTGATTCATCTCACAGCACAAGTCTACTTCATTTGCAAAGTGATAACCTATTACCATAACTAAACCGCCTATTGCATGGAGGCTCAGAAATAAAATAAAAAGATCAGCCAGTTATCTTATTTACATATATTGAATTGCAGTAATACAGCCTGATCTCGGCCTCTCATTTGATTCTAATTAAAGCGTAGCAGAGAAACTGCAATCCACACAAGAGCTTATTTTAATAGTCAGCGTTGGCAAAGTACCAATATCACAATGTAGCAATTAACAGCACGGCTGTATTTGCTATTCATGGTTTGATGTAAAAACTTGTTTATTAAGATGGGCTGGAGGCGCTGGTGTGCAATAGACCTGCATGTAATTAGATTCCAATTATTTGTCTGTTTCTGATATTGTAAACTGGTACTTAGCACATCAGTTAAATTGACACACGGCGCTGCATGGTTTACTCGGTAATTAAAACATGTTCTGTTAATTAGATGATGACCACTTTATTTCAGGGCTCTTGTGTTTGGGTTTTCTAGTGTGCTCTGTTTGTATCATGAGCCACCAGACGCTCCTCTAATGAGTCCTTGTTTTATTTCAATTACCACCTGCTGTTCAAAAGCAAAGCTTGTTTTAACTAAACAAAATTAATGCTTGTCTCTTCCTTTGTAAGAACTTAAACGTTAGACAAATTAATACGCTTATTATCGAAGTGCTAAGCTCTGGTTTTAAAGACTGCTAAGGCAATTAGAAGAAAGTTATGAAATGCTGTAGACTGCAGCATAAATATTGTTTAGAGTATTAAGAGGCATTACAAACAATGAAATCTTTGCTGCAGTTGAAAGGGAGCATGGGGACCTAGCCTCCCCACCCCCAAATTAAATTAGCTCTTGCAATTTGCAAAGGGATCCAGAAACAAAAGATCCTGGGAACTTTCTAAGAGCAGGAAGTAGATGAAGTTGGACACAAAGCTGTGTGGCGTGGCTATACATAAAGCCACAAATGACATTGGACCATTCTGCATGGTTTCCTAAAGTATCTGGTTGCTGTATTTTCTCTTACATGGTATATATGTTGTTTCTATGTTAAAGAACCAATAGCAGCTGTCGCTTAAAACTTTTACTGCAAACATTATCAAGAAAGCCACTTTATATTTTGTGGGATTGAAGGGCTGGCCAATTGATGAAGATTCTTATTCCACAGTCCTCCACATCGGCACTTCGCCCCAGGAACCACTAAAGCACAGTTAATCTTGACAACATTTTCCCAGCCCTTCCCAGCCCAACGGCTTCTCACTGTACACCATGACATCATCACCACTCCGCCCATCCAGAGTTGAGAATTGTGGTCATGCTAAGGTTGGAAACAAAGAATGACAACTTCTTTCCCCAAACACCTCTCCATCAGATTTGGAGAACTCGTTAACAAGACTAATAAAATGATGTCAGTCAGATTGGCCACTGACATCACTGAAGAAGCTACTGTGTATAGAGTCAGACTTTTAGATTGGCACATAAAACTTCCAGTTCATCTAATTCCACTGGCGCCAAATGTGCCAAGTCAATTGCTGGGGGATGTGGGTGGAATGGGGAGGGAGTCTGCCCTAGAGATCATATGTAAGGTAACCTCAGGCTTGTTCAGATATACTCTTTCATGCGACACAATTCATAATTATTCAGGATGTATGGCTATGTATAGGGTGGAGTCTCGGCATCTTTAGAAAAATGCACAAACTACTCTGGAAAGACGTTTTCCCAATGTAAGGTTTCTTGGAAGGGTTTTTTAATTCTGAGAAAAATCATGTTGTGAGACTTGGTTTTATTCTCAGGGGTGTCTTTTTGGAGCTTGAAATCTCATTTACCCATGAGCATCATCAACAGACATGTCTCAACATGAGTGTGTGGTCTTTAGTCCTCAAGATCACAGCTCCATCAAGGCAGGTGATACACCTGTGTACAAAACCAGAGCGCTGCACTTCCTCCTGGAACTTTAATTGAAAAAAAAAAAAAATCACAGTAGCAGATTTCTATACCTTAGGGGTACATTTCCAAAGCAATGGGCGGCAAGTGAACTACAAGACTTCTATTGATATTAATGGCAGGCGTGGAGCTAAATTACTGAGCACCGCTTGGCAAACTTATTCCTTAATGCTGCAGCTGCCTTAAATTAATATTTTACAAAGACCTAAAGTAATTAGACTGTGTCTTACTAAATGCCCCATTTACTCATTAGATATTTCAAAATGCATCTTTTGCTGCAGGCCCATTGGGGCACATTAAGTACTCTAAAATATATAAATGACTTCAGTGGGACCTTTTTTAAAATGCTGGTGCAGGGGAGGGTGACAGGCACCTTGCCAGTGACCAATTAACATTGTCCCATTAGGGTACACTCCGCTGGGACTCAAGGGACACGACTTGAACATGACTATCTAGGTTCAGGAAACAATGGGTTGTTTTCCATGTGTAATGATAGCACTAGACTATGAACTATAGGGTTGTTGTTGTTGTTAAGTGCTGTCGAGTTGGTTCTGACTCATAGAGACACTGTATAGGGTTTCTGAGGCCGTAAATGTTTGCAGGAAGAGAAAGTCTCAGGAGTAGCTGGTGGGTTGAACTGACCTTGTGATTCCCAGTCTAGTACTTATCCTACAGAGTCACGACGTGGTTCAAATCTACCAACTGCTCCTTGGAAATCCTATATAGCGTTGTTATGAGTCAGAACTGGCTCAACAGCATGTGACAACAACAACAACATCAATAATGTTGTAATATTAAGTATAAGACTAAATTTTTATCCTGTGAAATACACTGGCGGTGTTGGTCTCCCAGGGTCTATTTACCTTTCTCCACATTTTCATTTGGGCTTTTCTCTTTGTCTGTTCACTCTGGGAAAGCAGGTTTTACTTCTAGTTCTGTGGTGACAAGGTTAGCCCACTCCGGTCTCTAGTGTTTCGTTCAGAGATGAACAATTTCGAGAAGATAGTCCAATCACTGAAGTCAGTGATGTTTATTTAATAGCTGAAGTAAGAGATGTTTTCTTTTCTTGTTGTTAGGCAGGGGCCTCAAAGGAAGGAAGTAGCTGAAGAGTTGTGGGGAGATATCTCTGACTACGTCCTTGGAAAAAAGTGGCAAACCACAGGAAGCAGAACCATGGATTTTGGTCAAATCATATGTGACCTGATCAAGCCATGCCTTCAGTCAGTAATGCTGGCTTTATGGGAACCCTTAGCTCTTCCATTACCTTGACTACATTTCTGTTTGTTTTTCTGTCAAACAAACTTTTCAACAACAGTTAGACCACCTTCTTTTCTATTTGGAAAATACAGAACAATGGCCTATCAATGTCCTTACCATAGATTGCATTTTCAAACCCAAGAGTGATTTATTTTCACTCACAAGTACAATCGGACTTCACGCCTCACACTTACGCTGGTTTTACTGATTTGGGTCTTGAAACTCAAAAGAAGAATTCCTAAAGATAGATTCTTCACCTGGGTCTTAATGATGAATTTCAGATGATCAATGAATTCCTGCAATCATAGCAACATTTTATGCTTTGTGTAATTTTGGGGGAAGACAGTGATGTCTTTTATGTGATTATTATAATGTCTCCCCCCCTCCCCCATCTCAAGAAAGTTGAAGATTCCCTGTTGGCAGGGTAACTCAGGCATTGGCTACCCACTCTGGAGGGTGGGGTGGGTGGGTGTTACAAACGCACAAAGTGAATGGCTTACAAGCTTTCAAGAGGGAGCTTAGTTTCAGAGAATGTGGAGGGAGGTAGAATCTTCACTGAGTTGCTACCAAACTGTCTGGATGGGGCTGGAAATGGGGATAAGACTCTGTGGTTCAATAGTAAATATTTGCTATCAGGACTGATTGTGAATGTTGCAAATGTAAAGGTAACAAAAGGAGGGGAGTGATTGATCTTGCAGTCCAGGAACGGAGGCCCCTGGGACATCTAGGGAGAAGAGCTGAGTGCAGGACCCTATTCAGAGATACAGCGATGCCAGAGATGGAGGCAGAGATGATGACATGGAGAGGTGGAGTGTTTGGGTACTCTAGACTCAGGGAGGGAGAGGGTCTGTGTGCTGACAGTAAAGGGGCATGCTTGCTGGGTGTACCCTTTGGTTGTTTGAATGGTTATATATTCCTGAGTGCTTTGGTGTACATCCAAAAAACAAAAAAACAGAGGGAATACTGTTGAGTGAATTATAATCATTGCAATGAAAGAAAATACGATAGGATGAATGTAAAGCTGATGTTCTCCCACATAAAATATAACTCAATTCACAGTAAAAATTTAATTTAAAAAAAAAAAAAGAGAGAGAGAGAGAATCCCTGTGGATCTTTTTTCAAACTTGTATTGTGAATTGGGTGAACTTTCATAGTAGATCAGTTTTCCACTTGATAGTTTATATGGATTTTGTTTCATGTCACTGACTACAATCTACACACTGTAACATCACTTATTCTACTTCTGCCAAGTGTTTCCTGTTTCCATTCCTGCTTTTTTCCTAACTCTTTTGAATTTTTTGGGTAAATTCTAGCCCCTATGATCTCAAATCGTAGATTATTCTAAAATGTGCCTGCTTCTCTAGTTCAATTTATAAAATTTATAAGACTCTCTTATCATCTGACTGAAAATTGAACTATGAGGATGAGTTCATTTCTAGACCTGAAAGGTGGCTAAGGGCCACAGTCTTTGGTGAGGAAGATAACCTCCGTCAGAGAGAGAAGGCAGGAGGCAGAAGGGAAGAGAGGAAGAGGAAGAAGAAGAAGAGCAGAGAGAGAAGAGGGCAGAAATAAGAGGAAGAGGAGAAGAGCAAGAGTGGTCTTCTTTTTTTTTAGTTAATTTTTTATTGTAAATTGATTGAAGGTTTACAGACAAGATCATCAGCTTTATATTCAAAAAGGACAAGTCATTTTTATGCTTTTGAGTTTTGTTCTACATTTTCCTCCCACTCTGCCCAGAACCTTCTAGTACGATCCATTTCAGAGCAGTTGATAGCATTAGACAGGTATCACCTAGTTGGTTTCAAGGGGATGGAAGCTGATGGTGATGTTGTTCGTTAGTCACCTAGAATAATTATTTCCATGTGTCTTTAATTTTCTATTCCCTTCTTTCCTCTGCATAGGGAGAAACCAATAGCTGCACCTTAGATGACAGTTGACAGGCTTTTTAGACCTCAGTTGCTACTCACCAAAACAGGATGTAGAACATTCTTTGTGGATTATGTTATGATTTGGTATCTTCAAGGGACTCAAATCATGCTCTTTTTAAATGTTCTCTGAGTTTGGGGAACAAAAAGAAGTCTGAAGGGGCAAGATCAGGGCTCTAGGTTGGGTGCGGTTGGGTTTCCCTGCTAAATTCCCATAGCACAACCCTTGAAGAAGGTGCAGGTAAAGTGCTGTGATGGAAAAAAATGCCTCAGTGTAACTTTGCTTACTTTTATTACAAATGCATCATTTAAATTTCTTAAAACTTCTCCATAATAATCCCCCTGATAGTCCTGAGTCCTTTGAGAAACATCTATCAAGACGACCCTGCTAAAATCCCCCAATCAGTCACTATAACCTTCTGAGCTGACCTTTCTACTTTGAATTTAACTGGGTAAGCAGAATCCGTGGGACGCCATTGTTTTGATTTGACCTTGTTTTTGAAACACTCTGATGAGACTTTCTGTTGTTGTTAAGGGTCATGGAGATGGTTTTGACTCATAGTGATCCTGTAAGGGTTTCCAAGGAAGAGCTGGCAGGTTTCAGTCGGCGACCTTGTGTTTGAAGTCTACTGCTTATTCTACAGCACCACATCAGGAGTCCTAATGTGACCCAGACAAGTTTCTTACTGAAAGAAGTTGTCTTCAGCCATTCACAAAACACTGTTCTGTTTAAAATGCCTGTGCTCGTATCCCCTTTGTACACAGGGTAGATAGGGGCGGGCAACTTAGACACTGGCTACCTAAAATGGGAGGGCTATAAAGGAGCTCTGGTAGCGTAGTGGTTACAAATTGGGCTGCGAACCGCAAAGTCAGCAGTTCGAAACTACCAGTTGCTCTGTGGGAGAAAGATGAGGCTTTCTGCTCCTGTAAAGATTTACAGCCTCGGAAACCCTGTTCAGGGACGCTATGTGTCAGAACCGACTCGATGGCACTTAACAACAACAAAAACTTAAAGGCATGAAGTGACTGGCTTACAAGTTTTCAAGAGGGAGTTTAGTTTCAGAGTGTGTGGGGGAAGTAGACTCCCCATTGAGTGGTTTTCATCTTGTTTAGTCAGGACTGGTGAAAGAAGATGGGGAGAAGATTTTCATGATTCAATAGTGAGTAATTGTCAAAACAGTAAAAGTAGAAGTTTAGTAACAAAAACGAGGGAGAAATTAACCTTACAATTCAGGAACAGAGGACCCTAGGACCATCAAGGGAGAAGAGCACAAGCAGAATGTGGGACCCTATCCAGAGAAGCAGCGACACCAGAGATGGAGGCAGAGATGAGGACATGGAGAGATAGAGCAGCTGAGGACTCTAGACTCATGGAAAGAGGAAGGCTGTGTGCTGGTGGCCAGGTGCTGGTGGCCAGGAGGCAAGCTTCCAGAATATGCCTTTTGGTTGTGGAAATGATTATATACTCCTGAGTGTTTTTTTTTTTTTTTTTTTTGGATATTCTCTCAAAAAAACAGAGGTAATAGAAGCAAATTCTGTTGAATGATGATGCACTGCAATGAAACGATGCATGTAACATTGATGTTCTCCCACCCATATAAACTATCATTTAATTCATAATAAATACTTATACAAAACAAAACAAAACCTGTGCATATATGAACTGGAATCCTAGTAGCAATACTCTTTGACTCACACTCGTATATAACCTAAACCAAATACACTGCTATTGATATGATTCCAACTCGTTGTTGCTAAGTGCCAATGAATTGGAGTGACTGGTGAGCTTGAACCGCCGACCTTGTGGTTCAAACTGACATTGCAGTCCAGCGCATTAACCCACAGAGCCTGTATGTAGGGTTTCTGAGACTGTAAATCTTTATGGGAGCAGACAGCATCTTTCTGCTTTCTTTCTTCCAAGGAGTGACTAGTGCATTTTAATTGTCGACGTTTCACAGTAAGCAGCTTAACCCATAGTGCCACCACAGTCCCTTCCTGTTTTATACTATTTATATCACCAAGTGTCAAGAAAGAAGCAGATATTCAGGTATTTATGGCTATGGTTGCTCTTAGAGTGGAACATAGTCTCAACATCAAATGCACTTAGCAAAGGGGCTTTTTAACAGCTTCTGTACGCATAGAATAAAATCAAAACAAGACCAAAGCAATGAAACTGCCGTAAACATGGCAGCCAAGGCTATCACACCATATACCTATTTCTGTATGGATGTTCCTCAACTGCAGTTCCAATTGAAGAACTGTCCCTGTCACACCATGATAACAGCACAATACAAAGCAAAGCCTAACAAAACTCAATGTGCATGCAAAATACAATCCCTCCCTCAAACTTTGTTGTTTTTTGTTAGTTGATGTTGAGTTGACTGAGACTCATGGGAAGACCATGTGTACGGAGTGAAAATGCTCCATACGGTTTTTAAGGTTGTGACCTTTCAGAAGCAAATCACTAGGTCTTCCTTCTGAGATACCTCTGGGTGGATTTAAACCACCAACCTTCAGAGCAAGTAGTTGAACATTTAATTATTTGTAATACTTAGGGATTTCTCCCATAAATTTATCATTCACGGTTTTTCTTCTTATTGCAATTCTATGTCATGTGTCAAAGTGGTCCAAAGCATGGGCTCTGGGTTCAGATTGTGGATTCAAAACCTAATGCTACCTCTGACTAGCTATTTGACTTTGGGTAGGTTAATTTATATTTCTGTATGTTGGTTTCATCATCTAAAATTTTATGATAAGTTGAATTACATGAAATGGGTTGACATTAAAATAGAACTACAAAGAGAGAATTTTATAAAGTTCAAACTCATACCTATCTCAGAGGGTCTTTATGAGGTTTAAATAAATTAACATATGTATAGAATTTAGAATATTGCCAAGCACATTCCTTAACTATTAATGCCATTCTAGTCACACCAGTTAGCCTCTATATAGCATGCCCTATTCTTGAACTAAACAATGTCCTTTTCTCTCCTATATTCTCAAGGTATTTCTTGCATATTTTATTGATCCAATGGTATAATCTCTTATGGTTCTTTTTGTTAACTGCCGTCGAGTCGATTCTGACTCATAGCCACCCTGTATACATTTTGGAGACTGTAAATCTTTGTGAGAGCAGACAGCCTCATCTTTCTCCTGAGAAGCAGTTTGTGGTTCACAGTCCAGTCTTATCTTACAGAGCAGAGCACTCCCTAATCTCTCATCATTTTGTTGTTGTGAACTGCCATTGAGTTGTTTCAACTCATAGCAACCCTGAATAGGGTTTCTAGGAGCAGCTGGTGGTTTTGAATTGCCGACCTTGTGGTTTGCAATCCAGTGTTGATCCTACAGTACCATACTCGGAATCCAATCACCCATCATAGTGATTAGAAAATGATTCTAAGCCACAGAATACTTTCTTCAAAGGAAATGTTATTTGAAGATCAATCCACACATTTGATTAAAGGGAGAAATATGCTTTATAAAGAAGGTGGGAATGCACGAGCATTATTAGCTTTCTCATTAACTGTGTACCCCTAGACGCATCACACCACAAACAATGGTCCCTGAAATGCTTCTTTGAAACTTCTATGTGTCCAGAAGAGACAGCCTAGGAACGACTCCTCAGTCACACACAAGCTCATGTGAGAAGATGTAAACTTTGGTCCCTTCTTCCTTTCTGCCTTGTACTATTCTCACCTTGCTACATTCCCCGTATTATGCACCAATCAGCCCAAGGAAGGAGTTTCCAGTCTGGACAAACTTAGGATACTGATTGGGCTATACCTACTAATAAGGATCCTTCATAGCAAAATGGGTTACACATTGGGTCACTAATCGCAAGGTCAGCAGCTCGAATCCACCAGCTGCTCTGTAGAAGAAGGATTAGGCTTTCTGCTCCCAAAAAGATTTATAGCCTTGAAAACCCTATACCGGATCACTATGAGTCAGAACCGACTCCACAGCATGTAACAGCA
The DNA here is from genome assembly GCF_000296735.1 of Chrysochloris asiatica. Classification (NCBI taxonomy): domain Eukaryota; kingdom Metazoa; phylum Chordata; class Mammalia; order Afrosoricida; family Chrysochloridae; genus Chrysochloris; species Chrysochloris asiatica. Next base: position 159,426 of record NW_006408808.1, on the reverse strand, counting down.
TCATACTTACTTAAATTACTCATGCTTCCTAAATCCCTCTGAGAGTTTGTTGTACTTTGTGGTGGCTTGTGTGTTAGTATGATGTTAGTATGATGTTAGTAGGATATTATGCAACAGTATCCTAAATACCATCAGAGTCACTCATGGTAGACAAGTTTCAGTGGAGCTTCCAGACTAAGATGAACGAATAAGAAAGGACTGCCTTCTGAAACTTAGTCAATGAAAACTGTAAGGAACAAAGGAGAATACTGTTCAGTATGTTGTGCTGAAAGATGAGCCCCGTAGGTAGGAGAGTACTGAAAATACACACTAGACACAACACTGGACTTGAGGAAACCAATGGTTATGAAGAAGTCACAGGACCAGACAATGTTTGGTTTTGTTGTCCATGATGTCAATGTGAGTCAGAGATGACTAAACAGCAGTGAATTAAAACAACACTCACATTGCTAGTTCTGTAATAAGGCTGTGTTTCTTAACATTCAGATCTGTGTTTATATGTGCTGGATAATGCTTAGAATTACACTTACAACTGACCATCCCAAGAGAGAAAGATCCCAAGATGGAGATTCAATTATGTAGAGAGGTGAGACCTTGTTCATAGCTTGAGGTTAAACTATATGTTTTGTTGCTGTTTGCTTTTTAATGTTTCATGGGTGAATTATGTGATAGTTTACATGAAAGGACATCAGCTTCACATTGATCCTGTCGTACACTGTTTCCTTGCCATGGTTACAATTCCTTCCATGAATCATCTATCAACCAAAGGGTATACCCTGCAAGCCTGCCCACGTGTCATCTGCACATCACCACTCTTCCCTCTTCCTCTCCTGGTCCAAAGTCCCCAGCTGCTCCATCTCCCCATGTTATCATCTCTGCCTCCATCCCTGGCGTCACTGCTTCTCTGGGTAGGGTTCCGTTCTCTGCTCTTCTTCTTTGATGGTCTCAGGGACCTCCACTCCTAGACTGTAAGGTTAATCACTCCCCTCCCTCCCTTTGCCCCAAAACGTCCACCTTTACATTTCTAGCCCTTACAATCAGTCCTGAAAACAATTATTCACTATTGTATTGCAACAGACCTATCTACATCTCCTTTCATCAGCCTTGACTAGGCAGAATGGATACTACTCAGTGGAGATTCTACCTTGCTTCACACCCTCTGAATCTAGGTTCCCTCTTGAAAGCTTGTAAGCTAGTCACTTCTTGCCTCTGTAGCCCCCCCATTCTGGGTAGCCAATGTCCAAGTTGTCCATCCCTGTCCTCTCCGTGTGTAGAGGAGGTGGGAATGATCCTCGCTGTGAAGATTTGTTCACTCTTTTGAGGTACTGTATCCATAGGTGTGTGTCAAGTTCATCAAATATGTCAGATTACTCTTTTTTTCCTCTTCTTTCTTTTTCTGGTTGAGCTCTGATCATGCAGTCATTGAAGCCAGGTCAAGTTGGTATTATCTGCAAGTGTGGGTGTTCTTATGCATGTGCCCTCTCTTCTTATCAGTTGGATGCTTCACTCTCCACTCTAGTCCTCTGTGGCTATGTCACTGACTCTGGGTCCAAGAGTCCCCTGGACTTGGCACACTGCTGGCCAACCAGGTCTCCATCCGGGTTCACAAGAGTCTATTGAGTGTTGTAAGGCTTAGTTCATAGCCTCATTGCTGTTTTTCTCTTACTTCCCCTTATTGGTGACAAACGTGGTTAAACTATATGGTTTTTATGTAGGTTTATCAAAGGCCTCCATTTAGGGTACTTAGTGGATAGATATTGGACTGCTAACCACAAGGTCAGCAGTTCAAACCTACCAGTTGTTCTGAGGGAGAAAGATGAAGCTTTCTGCTCCTCGAAAGACTTACAGCCTTGGAAACCCTATACAGGGTCCCTATGAGTCAGAATCAACTTGATGGCAGTGAGTTTGAGTTTGAGTAAGAATTTCAGCTAATATAAAAATAGAAATGCACTTATTATATCATGACTGCTATTCCACTATTACTTCCCTATGGGAAGCTATGTGGGGGAGGAGCAATTACTAGGTCTGAGTTGGGAAATTGTTGGGAAGTCTGGACAAATATAATCAACTTTCTTTAAAGAACACTTCTGCCCTTCCCTTTCAATGGAAATTTTGATTTTCTTAAGGAACACTATTTCCAACTGTAGGCTTCTCTTTTGTTGTTGTTAGGTGATATTGAATCTGTTCCAACTCATAACAACCCTATGAACAACAGGACAAAACGATTCCCAGTCCTGTGTCACCCCAAAAATTATCATTATATTTGACCCCATTGCTGCAGCCACTGTGTCAGCTCATCTCATTGGGGGGTCTCCCTATTTTTCGGTGACCTTTTACTTTAGCAAGAATTATGTCCTTTTTCAGGGATTAATCCCTTTTGAGAACATGTCCAAAGTATGTTAGATGAAGCTTCATTATCCTTGGTTTATGCCCGCACTTCTCTCCAGACAGATTTGTTTATTTTTTTGTAAGTCCGTGGTACTTTCAATATTCTCGTCAACACCATGATCCAAATGCATTGATTCTTCTAAGTTCTTCCTTATTCAGGGTCCAGCTTTCACATGTATATGAGACACTTGAAAATACTGTGACTTGGGGCAGATGTACCTTAGTCCTCAAACTGACATCCTTGCATCTCCTTTGTTGTTTCTGTTGTTTTTAAGTGCCATTGATTGGGTTCCAATCCAGAGAGACCTTTTAAAGGGTTTCTGAGGAGCAGCTGGTGAGTTTGAATGGCTGGTCTTATGGCTGAAGCTGATCTTGCAGTCCAGCACATTATCCTGCAGTGCCACACCAGGGCCCTAATTTTCCAAGATTCCATGGACCTTGTGTCTACTAGTTAGGTTTCAGCTGTCTTTAAGGCTCACTGTTTGTTCTAGATTATGATTTGTTAACTCATTCAAAAAGACCCAACAAGTTACAGGATCTTTCCTCTCTCTCATCTTTGATCCACTCTTTCCCTCTTAACACATTTACCCTCTTCTTACCCCAAAATTCTTGCCAATGATATTAGACAATCCAAGTTGCCTCTGTCTTATTCTTTGTTCTCCTGACCATGTGCTTAGGGATGTCTTTACCAAACAATAAAGGTGCATAAAGATGGTTCTTTCCTCAAGGAAACTTGGCAGTCAGTTCTAAATTTATGTTTTTTGGTTTTCTAATGATTCCCATCATCCAATTACCTAGTTACTTCTCCACATAGTTGGCTGACTAAACTTCCTAAAAAACAAAATAAATAAAACAGATTTATCTACTCCATGCTTACAAAAACAAACAAACAAAATGAAATGGATTCATAAAAAATACAGAAATAAAAACCCTTAGTTTGGTATACAAGGACACTCTGACTCTAGTCTCATCTACATTTGTTTTTTCAGCCATTCTTCCCGTGCATTCTGTGGGCGTGGTAGTTATTTGCTGTAAAGTCGGTTCCAACTTACAGGGACCCTGAATCGACTTCCCAAAGCTGTAAATCTTTACAGGAGAAAATGTCATCTTTCTCCTGTAGATCGGCTGGTAGATTTTCACTGCTGACCTTGTGGTTGGCAGCTCAGCATGGTATCCACTACTTTGCGCTTTCCCTTAGTGATCCATTCACTGTTTTAGTCTTACAGAAATTCTTCCATTCACTGAGAATGTTAGACTACTTTTATCCTCTTATTCACCAGCACATTTGCTCTAATCTTAGGTAAATTGTTTTTGTTTTTCAGTGGCGTTTATAAAGCACCTTGCCTGTATTATTATAATGAAGCTCCAATTCTGGGTCTATTCATATATCTCCTTTATACTAGCCCAACATTTCTCAAAATATGTTCTTGAGAA
>NW_006408808.1:140045-154503 GCF_000296735.1 Chrysochloris asiatica | reverse complement strand
GACTCGATGGCACCTGACAACAACAACAACAAAGAGTTGTTTAAAGTCTTTTCTTTCTCATTTCAATAACTGGATCAGCTATTGATTAGATTATAGTGACTGTTTTCTTTTGATTATGGGCCACATGGTCTTGCTTCTTATGTTCAGACCTTATAACTTTTCTCACATTGCATATTTTTTTCATTTTATTACAGATATTATATAAAGTAACAGTAGAACATGTCATGTATATATTTGTCTATTTCCAGAATCTGTAAACCCAATTCTCTCTTTGGTGGTCAGGGTGAAAGTCTGGTGGTTCATATTCTGCCTAGAGTTTGGTTGAACTGGGAAAGTGTTCCAGCTTTATTTAGATAGAGATTTGATGATCAGTCCAACTTCAAACCTCCTGCATCTTTACTGCCAACTCTTTTTTGGTCAATATTTGGACTGGGAGAGTTTTGACTACAATTTAAGATATTTTTGGTACACTTTTGGATTTAGCTCTGGCAGAGACCTCAATCCAACACCACAGGAATACATAGAATGACACAATTCCTTCTTTTCAGCCTCTCCTGTACTGCTACTTCTTTGGCAAAATTGTGTGGGCAGTGGGGATGTTGAATTGCTGGTTGAGCAACTGTTGTTTCTTCTTTCTCTTCCAGATTTCAATTTTCTGCCAGCTCACTCAGAATTTGTTGTGCTAGGAGACCCTTTTCTTCCTATATTACCATACCTCCATCCCTTATAGTTTTGATAAACAGAGTATACTTTCTGTATCCTGACTCCTCCAAACAGTAATCATATTTCCCCCTTCCCCACTTATTTATCTTTGCATTCTAAAGAGTTTGGCTCATAGTAAGTGTGAGTTGCTTATACTGTGTAGGTTATTGTGATTCTAATAGGCTAATACCTAAGTTAATTCTTTCACATATATGGCCCACCCAAATTTTCAGTCACTCAGGTTTCTTGGGAAACTATTATTTCAGCTGTGGTATATGCTACCACTAGCCTGTGGCATGAATCTGAAGAAACAGGTCTCTTACCACCGAGTTCTCTTGGGACATATATGTCCCACCTAATTGCATCAAAATCCTTATTACCCCTAATTTTTTCCCTTGATTTAAATTTTTGATATGCCCTCCATTACTGAAAACATATGACATTGACAAAATATTCAAAGCAGAAACTAATTCAGTCATGAAAGGATTAAAGAGTTCTTAGACATTCTCATGCAGCTTTACAATTTACAAGTAGAGTAAACCGTAATTTCCACTAAAAAAGTCACCTATGATGGTAGATGATTGATCAGTCACACGCTACTGATCCATAGTAGACCTCAACAAATCTACATAAACCACATGATCTTCGAGGTTTACAAATACATTGCTGAAATAAATTTCTAAATGCACTATCAGTTTAAGGCCACAGTTTCATCCTATGTCCCCAAATTGGTACTGTGCAATGGCATTAAGCAATGGACTCCAGAGTACAGTGATTGTGAGGATGGTTGATTGACAGGATCAGTTTGTGTAGAGGGTCTCTGTGAGAGGGAACTGACTCAACAGCATCCAATAGCAACAACATCAACAATCATCCCCAAATTCCTTAGAAATGACAGCGAAGATAGAAAACCTCCACTGGACTTATAGAAACCCAAAGTACCCAAAAGTGGTTAGAAAGAAGGTGGAACGAAACAGTGCAGAAAAGCAACTGCCCAATAGGAAACAGACTGCCAAAACGCTGACAGATCCTTTGCATCTACAAATAGGAACAGTGAAATTAGTGATCTGAAGGAAATTAGAAGTCCACTTGAGAACAGATGGAACTGTAGACATGTTGTCCTTATATGAATCAGACGGCTGTAACATGTACCCCCTCCAAAGCCCAGAGGTCTGCTCCCTACCCAGAAGTATGTTCAAAGCTATTGTCGTAGCCATTATTCCAATCCACCTCACTAAGAATCTCCCTCACCCTCACTGGTCCTCCTCTAGTGATTGATCCCTTATCATGTATCCAAAGCAAGGCAGTCAGACAATGTACGCTTGTGATCCACAAGGTTTCTATTGGCTAATTTTTTAAAAAATTTAAATCACTTTTATTTAAGAATTTCCAACATTGACAACTCTTATAAAAAGCATCCAAGCACAGGACACAGAACTGCAGCAAATAGCATTCTTCTGGGGAGCTAACAAACATTAGAACTTCCATCCTTCTTTGAGACACCCTGAGCTCACTGGTGAACTCTGCTTCCAAGTACTCCTGCAAAGCACACAAGCTCAGTCCATGTTCTCAACCCATCAACTTCATTTCACTTTACCACACTTACATATCAGTAACAAAAGAGAACACACACCATACAGCATTCACAGCAGTTGACAAATGGGTAAGGGAAATACAAATATTGTTTCACTAACACATTCAACTAATATGGGATTCCTAAGAACAAAACTCACTTAAAGTCTTCCAACAGATGTGGATGTCCTTTGAATGCAAAAAACATTCGTACATTTATTTGCTATCATTGCTTTCTGCACACTCTCTCACCAAAGCCACAGGATTGAGAGACACATCTCGCCAAGTTAAAAAAAAATATCCACCAAGTCTCTGCACGTGCTCTCTCCTTTTTCTTGCTCATACTAGCCTTTCATGCCTCGGCACCACCATCAATCCCACACAAGGTTTCAAAAGTTCAAACAGCCTTCTGGTTCCATATCACAGCCTTGCGTTCATAGCGTTGATACGACTCCATGAAATAAAGAGTAGTGGATAAAAATGGGACACCCACCGTCAAAGACGCAGCCTGTGTGCGTGATGACGAATTCTTGAATGAGAAAGCATGTAGACAGAAGTATTCCTATGGCAGAGTATTTACAGCACTACTTTCAATGAAGTGCTTCTTCCATAAACATTTGAAATGAGATGAACTGCAGAGATTAAATGAAGGCTTCTTATTGTACTTTTGTATATGAGGGGAGACAAGTATTAAAACACAAACAAAAAACAAAAGAACCAAACATTGTGACACCATGTGATCTCCAGAAAGGAGACAGTCTTAAGAAAATATCCATATGGTGGGGTTCAAATTAAAACGAGAAAAGAATGTAGTTCTAACCAATCGTTTCCATTTTGAACATGCAAAGAATTCACTTGACAAGTTCAGGGATAAAATATTACAGGAGAAACCTTGTGAATATCAGTTGTAGTGTGTTGGTTTACCAATCAGGCAAACAGCAGTTCACTTTCAACCACTCAATAGTTCAACCCTTTAAGTAACAAAACTTATAAAATTCCTTTAGCTCTTCCTCTTTTTCTAAAGAAAAATGTCAAAAATACTGCTGAATATACTCCACACTGAACAAACCAATTTTGAAAATTTTTAGTACATATATATCTTACAATATACTTACAAGGAGTTTAGAAAAATTTGAGTTCCCACCAGTCTCTACCAACCAACCAACCAGAACCCACTGTGTACATTCCCCAGCCAGAGGATTTGGAATCCATGCTTGAGCCAAAGCCTCCATTAAAACCACTGCCAGACCCTGCATTTGATGCTGATCCCCAACCAATTGCTGCACCAGAATTGGAGCCACTGTAAGAGTTATTTCCAGAACCAAAAGCCTGATTTGGCTCCCTCTGCATGTTGCCTTGGCTTTGGTTATTACCCGATGGGCCTGACTGGTTCTGCTGACTGGCTAGCATGCCCATCATACCCCAGCTACTCTGTAAGGCTGCTTGGGCTGCAGCCATCATTGCTGGATTAATGCTGAAAGCCCCAAAGTTCATCCCTCCACCCATATTACTACCTTGATTATTTCCCAAGCCAGCCCCACCCCCTCGACTATTCCCAAATCCACCCTGATTCCTAAATCCACCTGGATTACCACCAAATCTTCCACTTCTTTCTTACTGTCTATTGCTATTGTGCTTAGGTTTAGCATTGGATATATGTACGCTGATTCCTTTAATGATCAAGTCCTCTCCACAAAGAGACTGGGCAACCTGATCATCTGCAAATGTAACAAAGGCAAAAGCCCTGAATGGTTTGGGAATGAAGACATCTACCACTTCTCCATACTGGCCAAAGAACTGCCGCAACTCGTCTGCAGTCATACCCTCCGTACAATGCCCAACGAACACTTTTCTGCTCCTCAAAGGCTCATCAGGGCTTTGCTTCGAGTTGGGCAGTTTACAGTCACACCACCGTCCATCTATCATATGCCGCTGGGACATTACTTTCACTTGAGTGTCATATTCCGTAAAACGAACAAAGCCAAATCCTTTTGAATGACCAGTTTTAAGATCCTTCTTGACCTGCACCATAAGAACCTCTCCAAAAGTACTAAAATACTCTTTCAGATCCTGCTCAGTTGTCCTCCATGGGAGCCCCAACACAATCAAGTCAGACGTCTTCTGGACTGCTCGTTTCACCTTCACAGCTGATGAAGCGTCTGTCTCATCCATTTTTCTTTTGTTATCTTTGGGATAGTTGACAACATAGACCAGATTTTCCCAGCCAGCATCGGGGGCATGCAGAATTCCTTTGACTAGTTGAACGCCTCTCATACACTGAGATACTGGATTCCTGTAGCGCTGACCACATGCCCCTGGAAACTGGGTGGTAACCGTGGACGGTAGCACCGTTCCATCATCTTCCGATGGTATTTTGATAGGTTTGTCATTCTCATCTTCTGTCACCCGAATATATTCAGACATCTTTGTCTGCTAGGTCGCTGCTAGTGAGCCCAAAAGGTAAACAAGCAGCGAGGGACCCAAGAGCAGCCTAGCTACCGCTTCGTTCTCACGAAATGGCCTCTATTGGCTACTTTTTGAAGGAGGTTGTCTTTCATCCTGCTCTGCCTGATGTGTAGTCTTTTCTAAAATCTGTCCTCTATGGTGCCTTTGTTGCTATTTGAAATACTGGTGTCATAGCTTCCAGCACCATAGCTACCACAGTACTCCAACCTGACTGAAAAGTGCTGGTGGATATTGGTGGTTGGTGGTTATGTGCCGTGAAGTTGGTTCCGACTCAAAGCGACCCTGTGCAGCGTTTCCGAGGCTATAAATCTTTACGGAAGCAGAACACCTCATCTTTCTCTCGTGGAACAGCTGGTAGTTTCAAACTGCTTAGCAGAGATAAAACTGAGGTAAAAGAGAATTTTTATGCTTATAGTTGGAAGTAGCAGTCAAGAGATCAGACGACGTATTGCACTGGGCAAATCTGCTGCACAGGAACTTTTTAAAGTATTTAAGAGCAGAGATGTCAGCTTGAGGACTAAGGTGCGCCTGACCCAGGCCATTGTGTTTTCAGTAGCCTCATATGGATGCGAAAGCTGGACAGTGAATAAGGAGGATCGTAGAAGAATTGATGCCTTTGAGTTGTGGTGTTGGAGGAGAATACTGAAAGTGCCATGGACTGCCAAAAGAACCAATAGATCTGTTTTGGAAGAAGTGCAGCCAGAGTGCTCCTTGGAGGCCAGGATGGCTATGCTTCGTCTCTCCTACTTTGGACATGTTGTCCGGAGGAAACAATCATTGGAGAAGGATGTCATGCTGGGTAGGGTGGAGGGTCAGAGAAAAAGAGGAAGACCCCCAACGAGATGGATCGGCCAGGTGGCATCATTGATGGACTCGGGGGTGGCAGCGGTAGTGAGGTTGGCCCAGGATCGAGCATTGTTTCGTTCTGCTGTGCATGGGGTCGCTATGAGTCGGTTCTGACTCGATGGCACCTGACAACAACAACAACATAGTTGAAAATAAATTATGAAATTGCCCCCAAAACTTTTTGTTAAAAAGAATCCTGTAAATTTGAAAGTGTATCATAAAATACGCACCCTCCCTGAAATTAAAACAACAAAAGAAATTGTAACATTTTACCAATCGGTTGTGCATCAAGGATATAGGAAGAAACAAGTCCTGTCTGATAGGATTACAATTTAAGAAGTTAACTGAACACTAAATATTTTTAAAAGCAGTTTAATAGACATTTAAAAATTGGCTACAATGAGGGCTCACATAGTAATTGCTGAATCCGGGTAAGGCAATATAGTATTAGCTTTGAAGAGATTAATTTAGAAAAATAAGTTTAGTATGCAAAATGAAACAAGTTTATCTTAAAACCAGAGATTGCTTAATCTAATAATATGGTTGTGATATGAATTGGTGTATTTATTCAGAAATTTCTTGAGTCACAGCCCTTCTTCCAGCTTGTTTCTATGAAGGACACAAAACATAAACAAGGTAAGAAATCGTGCCTTTCTGCAGACAGTGGTTGTCAGAAAGAACCAGTTTTAGAGTATTTCTAAACAGTTACACTGTGAGCAACAAAGTTAATGTAGCAACATCTGTTCATTAGAAAGAACTGCAATAATGTCAAACTCTAGCCTTGTGGCCCTGGATCTTTATGTAAGAAATTGGTATTGGTGTGAGCTGCCATTTGATGTTGTTAAATGCCATCGACTTGATTCTGAATCACAGTGATCCTATATAGGGTTTCTGAAGAGCGTTTGTTGGGTTTGAACTCCTGATCCCGTGGTCAGCAGTCCAGTAAGCTACCATCTAGTCAACCCCTAACTCACAAAAATCCCAAGGCTGCCTGGTTCTGTGCTATCTCCAGAATTGGTTTTGGATTGGATCATTTTGATCCACAGGGGTTTGGTTGTCTGATTTTTGGAAGTAGTTTGCCAGACCTTTTTTCCATGTAACAAATATCTTCCCCATTAAGCAATCAACAGTATAAGGAGCCCATTGTTTACCTCTTTCCTTTTTCTTGCCATTGTCTAATTAAACTGCAGCCAACCTGAACATAACAATTCTCATCCTGTCAGTCAAACTGTGGGATCAAGGCAGGGGCATGAATCTTGTATGTTACTATTATTTTTTCAGTCAAACACAGCGTGTAAATAGAAGAAACTTCCTTGAGATTTTGCTTGATATTCTTTAGATTCTTAGCAATAAACCTCAGGGCAGAGCTGGGACTTGAGGAACACCTATTTTAATAATCACGCTTCCTAAAAACACTCGCTCTGACATCAACAAGGTGTTGCTTCACCACGCAGGAAGTTAGCCAGAAAGAGAATCTGCAAGTCGTAATTTCTACAGTAATAGATTTTGATGAATATTTTTTCAAAATGTTCTGCTGATGCTTGACATTGTAATGAATCATGCCAGATTACATCAGTCATGTTATGTCACTTAAAAACAACCCCCAAACCACAATGTGACTGTTACAGACGGCATATATGCGGCCATAGTTAGGAGATACCCAGTTTTCGAACGAAAAAATACTGCACATAATAATTGTCCAAATACCAAATTAAGGAAGGCTTTTAAACTCCCTCCAAAAGGTAAACACTGAAGAACAATTTCATAGTTGATGTTATGAAATGAGATACAGACTACAGAAAATGTGTCATCTAAAAACAACTATTTTAAACTAACTATGTTACAAATGTACACGCTCTGATTGGGACCATTTTCAAAAAAGCTTCAGTTCTTCCCAACTTGAACACAATTCCAAGCTCTTTAGCCAGGGGAAGCATGTAGGAACGTTTTATATCAGAAGAACGAACAACACAGTCTTAGAATAAAATGTTGTTAACATTGTAACACGGAAATGAGCTTGCACCAAAATAATCTACCTGGAGCAGGATACGGATGAGGTTTGGGAAGATGAAATTATCCAGAAAGTTTTTAATATCAACCTTGACATTCCTAGGGAAGATTCCTGTTAGTTGGACCCACTTGAGTAATACGCTGCAGTGTGTCCATGTTATTAGAACCCAAGAGCATTTCTATGTACATCTTACCCTAAACTGTTATTTTGTTTTACTTCCTCTTGTTTTGCATCTAACAGAAACAGAATGGCATTTTCCATATTACATTTCTTATAGGTAAAGATTGTGCTTTTGCTCATTTAAAATGATTATTTTCAAACTTTTAGGGTCCCCAAACTATCTTATCAAAAAAAAAAAAAATGTTCATATGTACAACAGATGGAAACTGCTCCCATTGGAGGGGGTGTAGGTGGCTATCAGCTCCTTTGCATGGGGTATGTGGGCACTGACCCTGTAAGTCTGCAAAGTATACCTAGAGCATAGGATGACAAGTACCATCTCATCTACTTGTGTTTAATCAGATCGGATTCCCTGGTATTAATCTCTGTTATTCTTTCCTGCATTTTTATATATAAAGTCTCAAACTGAAAAACTGTTTTATACAAAATAGTGCTGGAATCTCTTTCCAAAAGTTTATGGTGAGTTGAAAACTTTGCATGTTTATTCACATTTTTTGTCTATGATTTTGAAGTTCTAAGCTGATATATCAAATTCTTGGATTTTATACCAGAAGAACGAACAACACTGTCTTAGAAAAACATGTTGCTGTTAAGTACCATCGCATCAATTCTGACTCATAGTGACCCTGCACAGGGTTTCCGAGGCTGTAAATCTTTACAGGAGCAAAAAGCCTCATCTTTTTTCCACAGAACAGCTGGTAGTTTCATTTTGAACTGATGATCTTGTGGCTCGCAGCCCAATTCGTAACCACTATGCTACCAGAGCTGCTTAGGTGGTCACTATAAAAAGAACACCATGCTTGGTGAAGTTGAGAGTCAGGAAAGCAAGGGAAACTCTGAATGATAAAGCAGTGTCATAACAGAGACAGCAATGGATTCAACCATGCCAATGATCATCAAGTAGGGGAAGGACCTGGTCAATGTTTGTTCCATTATACATCAGGTTCCTATGAGTCAGAACTCACTAGAGAGCAATCAATAACAACATGCATGGGTATAATCCTCTTGATATCTGCAGGTGGGAGAATTAAAAAAAAACAAGAAAGTAATATTGTTATTGTGAAGTGCCGCTGAGTTGGTTCTGACCCATAGTGGCCCTGTATAGGGTTTCTAAGGAGCAGCTGGTGAGCTTGAACTGCCGACCCTGAAGTTCAAACGGCTTTGCAGTCTGGTGCATTAACCCACAGCACCACACCAGGACTCCTAGTTGTGCTAATCTGACAAGCAGAAAGCTGAAATAAAAGTAAGTCTGTACATACACTGAGGAAGTATTAAAGAGCAGTGAATGGTGAGTGTGCACTGTGCCTGGACAGCATATCTAAGCCTCAGCTTTTCATCTGTAAAATGGGAATATTAATAGAGTCCTGGTGTGGCACTGTATGATAAGCACTGTACTACAAGGTCAGTTTGAACCACAAGGTCAGTGGTTCAAACTCACCAGCTGCTCCATAGAAATCCTATTCCCGGTCACTATGAGTCAGACTTGAATTGATGACACTTAACAACAACACCACCTGCTAGAGATATTGTGAGGAAAAGTGACAGAGCACACCTAAGAAAGTTAACACAGAAATGTCCCTCACATTCCAGCCTATATCCGGTAAGAAGAAACAATATGTCTACTACAGTTTTTTTATACCACTTATAAGGAGCTCTGGTAGCCTAGTGGTTACGAATTGGGCTGCGAACCTTAAGGTCAGCGGTTCGAAACTACCAGGTGCTCCACGGGAGAAAGATGAGGCTTTCTACTCCCGTAAAGATTTACACCCTCGGAAACCCTGTGCAGGGTCGCTATGGGTCGGAACCGACTCGATGGCATATAACAACAACAACAACATACATTGTTAGGAGTCCTGGTGTGGCGCTGTGGACTAATGCATCATACTGCAAAGTTGTTTGAACTGCAAGGTCGGTGGTTCAAGCTCACCAGGTGCTCCTTGGAAACCCTATACAGAGTCACTACGGGTCAGAATTGACTCAATGGCACTTAACAACAATGTCATACATTGTTAAGGTTTAAGAATGCAACGAATATTTTTACTTCCAGCCTTTTTTACATTAAGAAAATTCCACCAATTGTAAGCATGGACTTTTATTAAAGGATCAGACTACAATCTAAAAATACATAATAATATTCTCATTCATGACTTGTAGAAATATAGGCAAACAGGTGAAACAGTTTCACTATAAGCCAGGGTTAAGAAAATGTCTGATTCTTCATACTTCTCCTTTTAATCACTAGAAAATATTTACTCTGCAAAAGAGTTCTCCCTTGTTATTGGATCTCTTGCATCTTTGACCTTTGGGCATTGGCTGGTAAGTTTTTTGGATTGTCTTCAAATGACTGGGATAAATTCTGGATTGAAATTAAAAGTTGGAGAAACCAGAAATCCTTCATGGTGAATTGTGGCCTGGAGCCCTTGCAAAAGTTCTTAAAGAACATCACAAACAGTTTACCACCTGCTCTCACTTGCTTGCTTCATGAAAAGCAGTAGTGTGTCAGGGAGTGGAGGCTGAGGAATTGCAAAGAGCTGCTTCCACTACCCAAGTCTTGCAACATGTGAAACCAAGTCACATGGGAAGAAGACAGGACGTGGACTGCTTTGAGGACGGTTGGTCATTGCCAAGGAAACTGCTTCCTTGGTAACCGTGCTCAGAACAGCTGTCTAGTTGTGTTTCTAAGACTCACATACTCCCTACCATGGAAAATATATTTTAAAACACAAACATTTAGAAAAAAAAAAAAAAACAAATAAAACAGAAAGGCAAAATAAGGGAGTGGATAAGGAATTACTTGCTTTATGGTAAAGCTGTTAGGATAGAGTAACTCTATTGAGCAGAATATGTTTAGGGGTGTTAACTCATAAATGAAACCCCAAACATCCCTACTTTAAGCCAACCATAAAGCAAAACTTATCTAAACTATATAATCATTGTGTTTATATTTACAATACACACAGAGTTAACACTTCACAAAAGTATTTGTAGAGTGCTTATTTCAAACATTGAGCACTCTAAAGTACAGTTAAACTAAAATTTGTATAAATGTATATTAGAGAGACAGATGGGGACAAGAATGAGGGACAGAAAGGTAAAGGCCATCGTAGGAGAGAATAGTAAGATCTACCAAAATTCGGATTCAGAAGAGGCCATGGAACAACGGATACCATTGCTGATGTCTGATGGATCTTGCCTGAAAGCAGAGAATATCAGAAAGATGTTTATCTTTGTATGCTTTGCATACAAAGGCTTTCAATTGTGTGGATCATGGCAAGGTATGGACAACACTGCGAAGTATGAGTATTCTGGAACACTTAATTGTGCTCAGGAGGAATCTGTACCTGGACCAAGAGGCAGCTGTTCGAACAGAACATGGGAACACTGAATGGTTTAAAATTAAGAAAGGTGTGTGACAAGGTTGTATTCTTTCACCATACTTATTCAACCTGTATGCCAAGCAAATAATCTGAGAAGCTAGGTTGTATGAAGAAAAACCTGGCATCAGGATTGGAGGAAGACTCATTAACAACTTGTGATATGCAGATGATACAACCTTGCTTGCTGAAAGTGAAGAGGACTTAAAATATTTACTTAAAATATTTAAAGAGCACAGCCTTCAATATAGATTACATCTCAATGTAAAGGAAATAAAAATACTCACCACTGGACCAATAAAAAACATTCTTATCAATAAAGAAAAGATTGAAGTTGTTAAGGACTTCATTCTTCTTGGATCAACTATCAACACTCACGGAAGCAGTAGTCAAGAAATCAAATGACGTATTGCAATACGCAAATCTGCTGCACACGACCTTTTCAAAGTGTTGAAGAACAAAGATGTCAGCTTGAGGACCAAGGTGCGCCTGACCCAAGCCATAATATTTTCACAATAACCTCATATGCATGTGAAAGCTGGACAGTGAATAAGGAAGACTGTACAAGAATTGATGCTTTTGAGTTACGGTTTTGGAGGAGAAAAATGAAAGTGCCATGTGCTGCCAAAAGAACCAATAGATCCATTTTGGAAGAAGTGCAGCCAGAGTGGTCCTTGGAGGCCAAGATGGCCAAACTTTGTCTCTCATACTTTGGACATATTGTCAGAAGGGACCAGTCGCTGGAGAAGGATATCAAGTTTGGTAAGGTGGAGGTTCAGACAAAAAGAGGAAGACCCCCAACGAGATGAATTGGCCAAGTGGCAGCATCGTAGACTCAAGCATGGCAACAGTAGTGAGGTTGGCCCAGGATTGGGCGGTGTTTCGTTCTGCTGTGCACAAAGTCGCTATGAGTCGGTACTGACTCGATGGCACCTAACAACAACAACAACAACCAAAATTTAAGAGAAGTGAATCTGAAATAAAAATCTAGCATGGTAGAAAATCACAATTCTATGTGATAAATCAAGGAAAACGATTTATTTATGTACAGTTGTTCAGATACATAATAATAACATAAATGAGGAACATGCACATAGAATTGCCATTTACTTTAATAGGTTAAAGAGAGAGAATTAAATTTAAGCCATTTGAGTAAGAGTGGAAACTAAGATTTTAATATATAGTACTTATATATGTAAGGAGCTCTGGTAGCATAGCGGTTACGAGTTGGTCTGCTAAGTTCAGAAGTTTGAAACTACCAGCCGTTCCATGTTTGAAAGATGAGGCTTTCTGCTTCTGTAAAGGTTTACAGCCTTGGAAACTCTATGCAGGGTTAATGAGAGTTGGAACCGACTCCACGGCACATAAACACTACCACCACCATTTACATACGTGGTGTTGTAGGACAAAGCACTAGGCCACAGGTTGACTTGAACCACACCTTGGAAACCCTATACAAGGTCGCTATGAGTCAGAATTGACTCAATGGCACTTAACAACAACAATAAATTTATAGTACAGAACAAGGGGACGCTGAATTGTTTTTAATTAGGCAAGGTATACTCCTGGGTTGTATTCTTTCACCATACTTATTCTATCTATAAGCTGAGCAAATAATCTAAGAACTTGAATTGCATGAAGAAGAATGTGACATGGGGTTAGAGGAAGATTAATTTATAGCTTGCAGTATGCAAAGGATACAACCTTGCTTGCTGCAAGTGAAGAGAACTTAAAATACTTACTGATGAAGGTGAAAAACTACAGCCTTGATATAAAGAAAACAAAAATCTTCACAACTGGACCAATAAATAACATCCTGATAAATGGAGAAAAGATTGAAGTTATCAAAGACCGACCCCATTTTGATTGGCTCCACCATCAACTCTCTTAGAAGTAGCGGTCAAGCAATCAATGATGTGTTGCATTAGGTAAATCTGCTGCATAGGACTTATTTGAAGTGTTCAAGGGCAAAGATGTCAGTTTGGGGATTAAGGTGCACCTTAGTCAAGTCATGGTGTTTTCAAGTGCCTTACATGCATGTGAAAGTTGGACAGTGAATAAGGAAGACTGTAGAATAATTGATGCTTTTGAGTTATGGTGTTGGAGGAGAACATTAAAAGTACCATGACTGCCAGAAAAGCAAACAAATCTGTGTTGGCAGAAGTACAGCCAGAATACTTCTTAGAAGTCAGAATGGCCAGACTTTGTCTCTCATACTTCAGACATATTATCAGAAGGGACATCATGCTTGGTTAAGGGGTGGGTCAGTGAAAAAGAGGAAGACCCCCAGCAAGATGGCTTGGCACTGTGGCAGCAGCAATGGACTGAAGTGTAACAATGGCTGTGAGCATCGGGCAGGACCAGGGAGCGTCCTGTTGTGTTGTGTCTAAGGTTGCTAAGATTCTTAACCAAGTCGACAACCCCTAACTACAACAACAATCCATTTAAGATACTTGAATTTATGGAAAGTTTGATGTTTCTATGAAAATCATTTTTGAATTGCAATTAGCACAATGAAAAAGACCACTGAAGTCACAATTTTAAGAATAAACTCTAAACCTATAAACATCATTAAAGAAAAAATAGGCAAACTTAGGAGACTTTAAAATAGCAAAAATAAACTATCAAACATGAATAAAAATGTGCAAACAGAAAATAAAATAGGTGACTGGGACCTACTAAAAAGAACACATTTAGGTGCATCAAAAGATTTCTTCAAAAGAGTAAAAAGAGAATTTATAAAAATGTTGACAACAACATATCTGTCCAGCATCCAATCTCTAAAAATTATAGAAAATTCCAACACCTTTACAACAAAAGGACAATACTCCAATTAAAAAATGGGCAGAGAACATGACCAGACACTTCAGCAAAGAAAATATTCAGGTGACTCAAAACACATGAAGAAGCGCTTATGTTCATTAGTCATTATTATTGCTGGAAGTGCTGTAGAGTTAGGTTCAACTCACAGCATCCCTGTATATGGTCTCTGAGGAGCAGCTGGTGAGTTTGAACTGCTGACCATAGGGTTCACAGTCCAATGCTTATCCTATAGTCCCATACCAGGAGTCTCATTTGTCATTGTTGTTGTTAAGTACTATTGAGTTGGTTCTGACTCATAGAGACCCTGTCTAGGGTTTCTGAGGAGCAGTTGGTGAGTTTGAAATGCTAGCCTATAGTTCAAACTGACCTTGAGGTCCAGTGCTTAGCGATTGGTGGGGTGGTTATGTGCCATGGAGTTGGTTCCGACTCATAGAGACCCTGTACAGGGTTTTCAAGGCTGTAAATCTTTGTGGGAGCAAAAAGC
>NW_006408808.1:135919-137845 GCF_000296735.1 Chrysochloris asiatica | reverse complement strand
ATTTTACTTGGATCCACAATCAGCCTTCTTGGAAGCAACAGCTAGGAAATCAAACAATATATCATATTGAGGAAGTCTGTAAAGTATCCATTTGAAGTGTTAAAAAGCAAAGATGTCACCCTGAAGACTAAGTGTGGTATTTTCAGTCACCTTATATGCATGTGAAAGTTAGATAATGAATAAGGAAGACTGAAGATGTGCCTCTGAATTATGGTATTGATGAAGAGTACCGAATATACTATGAACTTCCGGAAGAATGAACACATCTGTTCTGGAAGAAGTACAACCAGAGTGATCCTTAGAAGCAAAGATGGCAACACTTTCCCCCCTCTACTTTGGACATGCTCTCAGTCCCTGGAGAAGAACATCATTCTTAGAAAAGTAGAGGGTCCACAAACAAGAGGAAGACTCAATAAGACGGACTGACAAAGTGGCTACAACAATGGGCTGTAACAAGGGAATGATGGTGAGGATGGTGCAGCCCAGGGCAGTGTTTCGTTGTTGTACACGGTGCTGTATGAGCTGGAACCCACCTGACTACACCTAACAAAACCCTAAGGGATGCATAGAAAGACATACAAGATTAACAGGTTTGGAAAGGCAGCCACATAAGACTACACCTAGGAATACACACTAGACTGCTAACCACAGGTTGGTGGTTCAAACCCACTAGCCGCTCCTTGGAAACTCTATACAAGGTCACTCTAAGTTGAAACTGACTATGAGCATTCAGCAACAACCGTCACTATAGGTTTCACAGAAGGTATCTTTCTGTTATGTGTTTAGATGAGCTGCAAATATATCTGTGTGTACAGGGATGTCAAAAATATTGCCACTGAACTTCTAGTTCATACATGCATGAGTTTATTCCAAACAAAGCATTCTCAAACATGTCTCTGCAACCAGTGAATGAGTGCAGACACATTCTCTCGGCAATACAGTTATCTTAGTCCAATTACGGTGCCTTTAAAAAGTCTAATCCAACAATGACTTCCAAGGGCATCTGTTGGGCCATGTAAATTTAAGGCAGAGTGATTAGCTCGGAAGGCTACGGTGACTGTTTCTGAGCATTCCAAATGGGGAAATCATGATAGATTTTCTTGAAGGACATAGGACAATCATGGAGGCTTGTTTTGAAGACATTTTAAGAAAACTGAAAACTGCACTGGTTAGAAAAAAGCCAGGAAAGTTGCAACAAGGGATTTTTTCCCCCCCATCACAATAACGCAGCTGTTCATTCTTTGAGTTTAGCAAGGACTGACTTATGAGAATGTTATTAGGAAACCCTACTCCATCCACCTTCCAACCCTGATCTTGCCCCTTCAGACTTCTTTTTCCAAATACAAGTTACATTTACAAGGAACATGATTTGAGTGACTCAATGGTGTCCAAACTATTGCCTGATACAGTGTAAATTGAAGAGCACAGAATTGTTCTGTGGGGGTAGGGGTGAAGTAGGAGTGGGGTAGGGGTGAGGTGGGACAGGGACAATCGAGGAGTAGGAATTTTTCAAGTGGAAACACTGCCTTCACAAATGTATATGAAGACACAATAGTTTCATATTTTGAAATTTTTGTTTTATAAAGGTTTCTATGATTTTTAAGAGTCTTGGTGTGATGGTGTAGGATAAGGACGAGACTGCAAGATCCATGGTTCAAAATTACCAGCTACTCCTGGGAAACCCTGTATCGGCTGCTATGAGTCAGAAACAACTCCATGGCACTTAGCAACAATAATAATATGACTTTGTAACAATACTTTTTTTTTTTTTTTTTTAAGGTTTTTATTGTGGATTGAGTGAAAGTTTTCAGGGCACATCATCGGTTTCACATTCAAACATTCATATACCTTGTTTCATTACATTGATTATAATCCCCTCCACATACCATCAGTTAACTGAGTTTCTCTATATCCTCTTTAGCTTTT
>NW_006408808.1:112603-135019 GCF_000296735.1 Chrysochloris asiatica | reverse complement strand
AACAACAACAACAACTGTAGGATAAGCACTGGACTGCTAACCTAAAGGTCAGCAGTTCACACCCATCAGCGGCTCCATGCATACTCTATACAGGGTTGTTATGAGTAGTAACCCTCCAGTTAGTGATGCACTTTCCTTTTCCCTGTCATTCTTGTACAGTCCTGGTGTGATGCTGTAGGATAAGGCATGGAACTGCAAGGTTGGTTTGAACCACAAGGTCAGTAGTTCAAACAGGCTCGCTATGAGTTGGAGGTGACTGAGGGCACTTAACAACAATCATTTCTTGTAAACATCAAAGAATGCTTTTGCTAGTTTGAAACCTTTTCTAGTGGTTTTATATAATATTTGTCCCTTTGAGATTGACTTATTTTACTCAGCATAGTATCTACCAGGTTCCACCACGTTATGAGGTGTTTCACATATTCATCATTATACTTCAATACTGTGAAGTATTCCATTGCATGTTTTTACCACGATAGTTTATTATTTATCCACTGACGGACATTGTTTCCATCTTTTTTTGTTATTGTGGTGGTGCAATGAACATGTTGTTTGTTGTTAAGTGCCATCAAGTCGGTTCTGATCTATAGTGACCATGTATGGACCTTCCGAGGAGTAGCTGGTGAGCCTTGAAATGCCGACCTTGCAGTTCAAACCGACTTTGCAGTCCAGCGCATTAACCCACAGTGTCACACCAGGACTGGTGTACGTATATCTATTCATACCATGGAACTCACTTCTCTAGGATCTATTCCAAGTGTTGGGATTATTGGATCATACTGTTATTTCTATTTCCTTCTTTTCAGGAAGTATCATACCGTTTCTCACAGTCGTTATACCGTCTAACAATCTCACTAGAAATGGAGGAAGGTTTCAATCTCTCTACACTCTCATCAGCATTTGTTGTTTAATGTTTTATAGAATTTTTCCTACTGATGCTAGGGTGAGATAAATCATTGTTATTTATATTTTAGATCTCTCTGCACTGTAGGATAAGCAGTGGACTGCTAATTACAAGTTTGGTAGTTCAAATCCACCAGCCACTCCTTAGGAGCCTTATATAAAGTTGCTATGGGTCAGAACGGACTCAACAGCACTTACTAACAACAATGGCTAATTGGACTCCTGATGTAACTGCTGAACCATAAGGTTGGCAGTTCAAACCCACAAGCTGCTCCTTGAAAACTCTACACAGGTTTTATGTGAGTTGAAACTGACTTGATGACACTGAACAACAAAAATAGCTCATTAGGAGTCCTGGTATGGTGCTATAGGATAAGCACTGGACTGCTAACCACAAGATTGGCAGTACAAACTTACCAGCCACTCCTTGGAAACCTTACAGAGGGTCACTGTAAGTTGGAACTGACTAGATGGCAATTAACAAAAACAACAAAATGAGTAGTTATGGTGTTGGCAAAGAATATGGAAAATAACATGGATTGCCAGAAGAATGCACACATTTGTCTTGGAAGCAGTATAATCAAAATGTTCCTTCGAAGCAAAGAAGATGAGACTAGTCTCACATGATTGCTTATCATGGTGGACCAGTTCTTGGAGAAGGATATCATACTTGGTAAAGTAGAGGGTCAGTGAGAAAAAGGAAGATGATCAATAAGACTGTTTAGCACAGTGACTGCAGCAAGGGGTTCCAGCAGCGACAATTGTGGGGATGGTGTAGGACTGGGCAGGTTTTCATTCTGTTGGACACAGGGTCTTTATGTGTTAGAACCAACTTGATGGTACCTAACAGGAGCAATTATGGTTAATGACTGCAAGCATTTCTTTATATGCTTGTTCCACTTGCATGTTTTCTTTGGTGAAGTTCCTGTCTCCTGCTCATTTAAATATGGGATGACTTGTCTTTTTCTTGTTGAGTTGATACTTTCTATACATTTTAGAGATTAACCCCTTGGTGGCTATGCCATTGCAGCAGTATTTTCTCCAGTGTGTGAGCTCTCTTCTCTCTTTTGGTGCAATCTTTGGATGCACATAAGTGTCTGATTTTAAGAGGTCCTGGCAATCTAGGTTGTCTTCTGCTGTTTGCATGATTTCTGTTATATTTACTAATTTATTTATACTTAGCGTCTCGAAGTTTGTTCCTATTTTTCATTGATGGTCTTTATAGTTTTAAAGTTTACATTTAGGCATTTGATCCATCTTCAGTTTGTTTTTCTATATGGTGTGAGATTTGGGTCCTATTTCATTTTTGTGCAAATGGATATCCATTTTTTAGCACAATGTGTTAAAGAGACTATCTCTTTCCCATTTAATGAGGTTTGGCCCTTTGTCAAACGATCCATAGGTAGATGGATTTTCTACCTCTACTTATGAGTGGGGTCTTTAAAGCTTGTAAGAGGTCGTCTAAGATGTTAACTACTCATCTCTCTGTCTAGAAGAAAGAAAAGTGAAGAAAATCACAGATGCAAGGAAACAGTCCATAGGATTAATGGACCATGGGAAATTTAGCCTCTCTTAGTCAGAGACTAAGGAGCTCTGGTAGCGTAGTGGTTACAAATCGGGCTACAAACTACAAGGTCAGCAGTTTGAAACTACCAGCTGGTCCACGGGAGAAAGATGAGGCATTCTACTCCCATAAAGATTTACAGCCTCAGAAACCTTGTACAGGGTCGCCATGAGTCGGAACCGACTCCACAGCACATAACAACAACAACAACAAGTCAGAGACTGGAAGAACGAGATGGCACCTGTCTACCATTACCGATAGCTCTGATTAGCATCACAATAAAAGGTTCTGGATAGAGTGGGAGACAAATGTGGCACAAAACTCAAAAGTAATAAAAAAGACCAGACTTCACTGGTATGATAAAGACTGGAAGAACCCCAAAGAGTATGTCCCTTAGACACTCTTCAGGACTGGAATGGAACTCACCCCTGCAGAGCAACTTTTACTGAAACAAGTCAAGTTTATAAAGTGAACAACATTCATGAGAAATGCAGTCCTTAGAACAACCAACAAAAGTAGACTATAAGGGCGACATTTACTCCAAACGAAGCTCAGAAGACAAGAAAGGACAGGAAAGCAGGACAAACAGATATGGGGAACACTAGAAACAAGTGGGAAGACTGCTGTTACACTTAGTACTACAATCAATGTCATGAAATAAAAATTTTTGAATGGAAAGGTGATTTTCTCAAGAAACTTTCAGCCAAACCAAAGTACAAAGGTACAAAAATAAAAGTTTATAGCAAGAAAGAACGGTACAAATTTCAAGTAGGTATGGTGCTGTGGGCTAATGCGTCAGACTGCAAAGTCATTTGAACTGCAAGGTCAGTGATTCAAGCTCACCAACAGCTCCTTGGAAACCCTATACAGGGTCGCTATGGGTCAGAACTGACTCGATGGCACCTAACAACAACAAGAAGGTCTTTATATTAAATACATGTGGACATCAAAAACTAAAGAGAGAAAGAAAATAAAATTAATGTTATTTGTTTTGTTTAATTCTGTAATCACTGGATCATATTGTTTGTTGTTGTTAAATGCTGTCAAGTCACAGTGATATTATGCGCAACAGAACAAAACACTGCCAGTCCTTTGCCAACCTCACAAATGTCGCTACCTTTGAGCCTATTTTTGCTGCCATTTTGTCAATCCATCTTATATGGAGTCTTCCTCGTTTTCACTGATGCTCCAATTTACCAAGCATGATATCCTTCTCCAGAGACTAATTCTTCCTGATAACAAATGTCCAAAGTATGAGAGATGAAGTCTGGCCATCTTGACATCTAAGGAGCATTTTGGCTGTACTTCTTCTAACACATATTGATTTGTTCCTTTGGCAGTCCATGGCACTTATAATATTCTCCTCCAACACCATAACTCAAATGCATCTGTTCTTCTATGGCCTTCTTAATACACTGTCCAACTTTCACATGCATATGAGGCTATTGAAAATACCAGGGCTTGGATCAGGTGTACCTTAGTCCTTGAACTGACATCTTTGCTCTTCAACACTCTAAAGAAGTCTTGTGCAGCACATTTGCCTACTGTAATAAATCCTTTGACTTTTTTTTTTTTTTAACTGCTGCTTCCAAGCATGCTGATGGTTGATCTGAGCAAGTAGAAGATTTTGACAAATTCAATCTTTTCTCCATTTGTCTTGATGTTACTTAGAGATCCAGCTATGAGGATTTTTGTTGTCTTTACATTGAGGTACAATCAATACTGAAGGCTGTGGTCTTTAATCTTCATCAGTAAATATTTTAAGTTCTCTTTGCTTTCCCCAAGCAAGTTGCATCATCTGTATAGTGCAGGTTGTTAATGATTCTTCCTGCAGTCCTGATGCCATATTCTTCTTATAATCCAGCTTCTCGGTATACGCTCAGCATACAGATGGAATAATAAGTGTGGTGAAAGAATACAACCCTGGCATGCACCTTTCCTAATTTCAAACCATTCAGTGTTCGCTTGTTCTGTTAAAAAAAAGCCAACAACCTGCCTCTTACTTTATGTACAGATTCCTCACAAGCACAATTAAGTGTTCCGGAATACTCATTCTCCGCAATACTGTCCCGAGCTCGTCATGATCCACATAAATGAAAGCTTTTGCATAGATAATAAAGCACACATAATCATCTCTCTGGTATTTTCTGCTTTCAGCCAAGATTCATTTGACATCAGAAATGATACCCCTCATTCCATTTCCTCATGTGACAAACCTCTGGCAGTTCCTAGTCCATGTACCACTGCAGCCATTTTTGAATTATCTTTAGCAAAATTTTACTTACATAGGGTATTAGTGATATTGTCTGATGATTTCTGCATTCCATTGGGTCACCATTCTTTGGAATGGGGAGAAATATGGATCTCTTTCAATCGATTGGCCAGGTAGCTCTCTTCCAAATTTCTTGTCTTAGATGAGTGAGGACCTTCAGTGCCACTTCAGTTTGTTGAAATATTTCAATTTGTATTCCATCAATTCCTGGTGCCTTGTTCTTTGACAATTCCTTCTGTGTACCTTGGACTTCTTCCTTCAGTATCACTGGCTCTTGATCAAATGCTACCTCTTGAAACAGTTGAACATCAACTGCTGGCCTTGTGGTTCACAGTCTAGTGCTAATCCTAAATTGCTACCCCCAGAGTTGTATATGGGAAAATACAAACATCAGCATCTACATCAAAAAATTAAATTAAATTACATTAAATAAAAATACGACATTTTATGAAAACTTTAATCAATTGATTTTACTTATGCTTTACTTTGTTTGTTTGTTGTTGTTTTTATGTGTCGTGGAGTCAGCTCCGACTCATAGCAACCCTGCACAGGGTTTCTGAGGCTGTAAATCTTTACAGGAGCAGAAAGCCTCATCCTTCTCCGATGGAACAGTTGGTAGTTTCAAACTGCTGACCTGAGGTTAGCAGCCTGATTCGTAACCACTGAGCTACGAGAGTGAAATATTTTTTTTTTAAAGATCTGTGTCTAATCTAACATTACTATTTTGGTAAGCATAAAATAAAAAGTCAAGGTGATAAGCTAGCACTATGTTATCCATTTATACAGCACTGTTTTGACTATCTTAGTGATAAAGAAAAAAAATTATTGGTCTTCATGACTGGTAATACCTTAGATTTTATGAAATATGGACACATAAATAAGTGTTACCTGCTATTTTCTAAGATGTGAGAAAGACAGATGGAAAGTCTGACAAAGAAGGGTCCCACTGCCTTCTCCACACAGAAATAAAACACTGCAAGCATCATAAAAAGTCTTTAATGAAGCGCTCAATAGGAAAGATAAAGTATGAAGTTGGTAAGCACTTTTCTATGGCAAAATATGCCATGATTAAACCAATGATTCATAAATGACCTTGTATTTAATCTGAGCCTGCCTTTGTCACTTAGTCTGAAATCTAATTTAATGTCTGCTTTGTACATCAAAGAGTAAAACAGATCCAGGCTACGTATTTTCTCAAAGGACAGAAAATAAGAACTGAAATTAAAAGAGACACACTTTGCCAAATAGTAATGTTGATGTAGAAGCATTAGGCAGAGTAACACTAAATTTGGCAGTTCTGTAGAGCAACTTGATTTTTTCCTCAGATAAATTATTCTTCAAGAATATCTTCAATGTCAAGTCTAAAAAAACGTCTTTACGATACTGATTTATCAACCAGGGTCTTTTTGTGTTGGTTGATTGAAAAGTCAATCCTGCACACACTGTGTTTTTCTGACAAAATCTTAGGGAAACATTGAAGGGGAGGCTTCTGCTTCCATAGTTGTATCATTCCATTTGATATTCCATTGCACTTCGGCAGCAGATAATACTAATTCCAACTTTATAGTGTAGCATCCATTTTGTGAGAAGCTATTTTCATTCTGGCACATTAACTAGTACAATATAAAAATGAAAAATCCTAAAATGAATATGAAAATCTGTACACACTCCAGCTAATTCTTCAAAGTTCATTTTTGAAATGTACTTGTTTTGAGATTCTCTGAACTGGGAAAACTATATTCAAAACTACATCCAAACCAAGTAGCACATTCCTAGACAGACACAATACCACAAATCTGTCCATTTAAGGTTAGCACTTGCCTTATTAGGAAAGTTTTAGTTTCTAGCACTGTTCTCCTTTTCTCATTGCTAATATAATTGGTGGACTACCCAGTGACTCCCAGATAATTTCAGTTACTTTACTTTCTTGTAGCACATACAAAACTATGTGTGTCATTTGTTGTTGCTAAGTGCTGTTGAGTTGGTTCCAACTCATCCCACCATTGTTGTTGTTGTTGTTATGTGCCATGGAGTCGGTTCTGACTCACAGAGACCTTGTGTAGGGTTTCCGAGGCTATAAATCTTTACGGGAGCAGAAAGCCTCATCTTTCTCCCACAGAACAGCTGGTAGTTTCAAACTGCTGACCGTGAGGTTCGCAGCCCGATTCGTAACCACTACGCTATTAGAGAGGAAGGTCATATTTCCTTGTCTGCCTTCTAATCAGTAGGCTTCAAATAGAATGTGGAGAGAAATGATAGATTCACTTCCAGATTCTCTCCCTTCTGTGTCTCTTTGCTTGTTGGATGGTAGATGCTAAGGATACAAGGAGGATGATGGAATTTAAGGAAGCCTGGGTCCACATGTTACTGTGAAATAGAACAGTCCATAACTCCAAATCCACATTCTTCTGTGTCATCAGTGAAACATAATCCTCTTATGTTAAACTACTAAAATGCTGGGACTATTTGATACCGCTTTGTTGTTGTTGTTAGTTGTGAGCGAGACGGTACCAGCTCATGGCGACTCTGTGCATGACAGAGCAAAACACTATCTGATCCTGCGCCAATCTCAAAATCATTGCTACACTTGAGCCCATTTCTACTGCCACTGTGCCAATCCATCTCACTGGGGGTCTTCCTCTTTTTCGCTGACACTCTACCAAGCAGGATGTCCTTCTCCAGACACTGGTTCCTCCTGATCACATGTCCAAGGTACAAGAGATGAAGTCTGACCATCCCGGCTTCTGAGGAGCATTCTGGTTGTATTTATTTCAACATGGTTTTATTTCTTCTTCTGGCAATCCATGGTACTTTTAATACTCTCCTCCAATACCGTAACACAAATGCATCAATTCTTCTATGGCCTTCCATATTCACTGTCCAGTGTTCATATGCATATGAGGTTACTGAAAATACCATGGCTTGGATCAGGTGCACATTAGTCCTCAAGCTGACATCTCTGCTCTTCAATACTTTCAAGAGGTCTTAAGCAGAAGGTTTGCCTAATGGGATATGTTGTTTGATTTTGTGACTGCTGCTTCTTTGAGTGTTGGTAGTTGTTCCAAACAAAATGGAGTATTTGACAATTTCAATCTTTTCTCCATTAATTATGCTATTTATGGATCTGTTTTTGAGGATTTTTGTTTTCTTTACATTGATGTACAACCCATACTAAAGACTGTGGTCTTTGATCTTTATCAGTCAGTATTTTAAGGCCTATTTGTTGTGTTACCTGCATAGCTTAGGTTCATACAATAGCTGTTGTTTAAATTGATCAGTAAAGATTATATGTTTCTGTTGTTGTTAAGTGCCATTGAGTTAGTACTGGTTCCTAGCGATTCTGTATAGACTTTCCAATCAGCAACTGGTGGGTTTGAATCACTGACCTGTAGTTTAGCAGTCCAGTTGTTATTTTACAGCCACACCAGGACTCCAAAGATAGTATAGTAGTGGTGTGCTATGGAGTCCGTTCCAACTCATCACTATGATGAAACCTGCATAGGGTTTCTGAGGCTCCAAACCTTTATGGGACCAGAAAGCCTCATCTTTGTCTCACTGAATGGCTGATTGTTTTTTTTTTTTTTTAATTAAATGTTTTTATTTTGGACTGAGTGAAAGTTTACAGGGCACATCATCAGCTTCACATTCAACCATTCATATAGCTTGTTTCATTACATTGATTATTATCCCCTCCATATATCATCAGTTAACAGTGTTTCTCTCTATCCTCTTTAGCTTTTTTTTTTTGGATGTGGGGGACTTGCCTTTTTGGAATTTACAGTCTCGGCTTTTAGGGAAGGTTTTTACATTTGTCTGTATGGCTGATAGTTTTGAACTGCTGACCTTGAGTTTAGCAGCCCGATTCAACTACCCTGACTCTATTCCTGAGAAGCTCTACCAAATATATAAGATAAGATATAATATGTTATAATATGGCTGTAGCAAAGCATGATCAAGTTATATATGGACATTTATTCTCTCACCTTATATATAATCTATGATCTAAGCATGCAGTCCTGGTGTGGTGCTGTAGGGTTAGTACGGGACTGTAAACCACAAGGTCGGTGGTTCAAA
Source organism: Chrysochloris asiatica (assembly GCF_000296735.1). Taxonomy (NCBI): domain Eukaryota; kingdom Metazoa; phylum Chordata; class Mammalia; order Afrosoricida; family Chrysochloridae; genus Chrysochloris; species Chrysochloris asiatica. The sequence goes on along the minus strand of NW_006408808.1, from coordinate 126,206 downwards.
TCCACCAGCCGCTCCTCAGAAACCCTATACAGGATTGCTATGAATTGGCACTGACTCGACAGTACACAACAACTATGATCTAAACATCGGACTAAGGTCAAAGCATGCAATAATGAAACAAATATACACGGTTCTAGTCCTCAGGAAGCTTATAACCCGGGAGTAATCAGTGCATAATACTTGTGCTGTTGTTGTTAAGCACGGTTTACTCACTTACAACTCATAGTGGGTCTGTATAGGGTTTCCGTGAAGCAACTGGTAGTCTTGAATCACCAGCCTTGTGGTTAGCAGTTCAGTGCTTATCCTACAGCAGTACACGAAGATAAATGCAATATTAAAACAATGTCTCTCCAACACAGAAAGTTATGAGACTATTACTGGCAGTTCAAACCCACCAGCTGCTCTTTGGAAACAGGATTGCTATGAGTCAGAATTGTCTGAGTGGGAGTTACCAACACCAAAACAAAAAACAGAAGTATTTGCCTTAATTAGGGAGGCACTCCTGAGGAAGGAGTCCACGCTGAGGGGTATGCAATTACCATGTAGAGGTCAGGTGACAAGACAAAAGTGTAAGAGGGTTAGAGCTGGTGGAGTAGAGAGAGAGAAGGGTAGCGTGGTACAAAATGAGACTACAGAAAAATGCAACGGCCTAAAAAGGCAAGAATAAGGATTTTGCTTTTCATGCAGATACCCAAGAATGTGTATATAATCAGGCTTGTCTTTTGCCCTTTGCAAAAGACCATTCTGGTTGTCTTACAGGACACTGGATTGGAAATGAATATATATGTATATTTACATGGAGAGAGAGTATTTATTTTGATTCTATGAGATTTCCTATCAACAGACTTCTATCCCAGAAAACAAGGGAAGTATGAAAAAAAGTTCAGCCTTAGAATGTTTTGGGAATTGGATGGTTGATATTTTGGTAAACTTGAGCGACTTAATTTTGTGCTGTTTGTTTCTTTTACAACTATGGATCACCTAGGAGTTCTGTTTGGCATGTTTGAGACAGGAAACATCTGCTTTGACCACTGAAAATATCCAAGCAATGAAAACGGGAGCTAACTCCGAGGTAGGTCTGAAGAGATTTTTGCCATCAGGGGCTCTGCCAATCACTCCCATTAATCCATACCAGTCACCTAGAGGAGCACCCCATAAAGTAGATTCTCCAACTCCTAGTATTTAGAAGACATTATGACAGCTCAGTTTCTCCTCAGAATTTATGATGAGTTATGACCAAGGCATTAAGGAAAAAGGCCTCCTCAGTTCTCTCTGTTACTTATCCAGATTTCTGGTATCTATATCGGAGCTCTGGTAGTGTAGTGGTTACAAATTGGGCTGCGAACCTCAGAGTGAGCAGTTCAAAACTACCAGCTGCTCCATGGGAGAAAGATGAGGCTTTCTGCTCCCGTAAAGATTTACAGCCTCGGAAACCCTGTACAGGGTCGCTATGAGTCGGAACCGACTCGACAGCACTTAACAACAACAACAACAACAACAATATGGTTTGTCAATTAAATTCTGTTTCTCCAGTATTGAAGATTTGTTCTGGTACTGGTGGATATGCTTCTGTTTGCAAATAAGATTTTTCTTCTTTATGTTATGGAGTCCTGGTGTGGCACTGCTGGTAAGTGCACTGGACTGGAACGTTGGTTTGAACCACAAGGTTGGTGGTTCAAGCTCGCCAGTTGCTCCTTGGAAACCCTATACAGGGTCACTATGGGCCGGAACTGACTCAATGGCATTTAACACCACCACAACCTCTCCAGTAGGGTGACTCCTAAACCTAATCATTCTCAGTTATAAAAGGAGAAAAGAAACACAGGAGGAAGATAGATGTGAGAGAATGCTATGGAACACCAAGGATTTCTACAGGCTACAAATAAGGAAGGAGCCCCCCACAAAGACACATCCTGAATTGGGACTTTAAGGCTCTTGAACTGGGAGAAATAAATTTCTGTTTTTGAAAGCCATCCACTTGTGCTATTTATTTTGTTATAGCATCAGTCGGGAAGTGGGACCATGCCCATCTGCCTCAGAATGACTCTCAGTCCCAAATGGTATCTTGACTCTTTCACACATATATGTTTTTCCTCCTGTGTATATGAAAAACAATGAAATAGAGGCTTATGTTTAAATAATCATCTTAAGATGTTCCCTGTCCATCCTTGGGTCCCAATCTTATTTCTTGTCTGCATGATTTGAGTTGTGGAGACAAGTAATCATCCCTTCCCAACCACAGAAACACCATTGCAGGTTTCTACTGGCCTTCTCGCCTTCATGCATGGGAAAAAGAACTGGACGCTCAGTGCTTTGTTGTTTTGCACTTGTAAACAAACTTTACCTTGCTAGAAACAACAGACATCAAATGCCAAATGACCGCTTTGCATTAAGATGCTTTCTAAAAGAAGTCTTTTCCCTGTGAGAACTGAAGACTTGCCTCTGAATACTTATTTTCCAAGGTACTATTGCAGAGCTTCAAAGTCAGGCTGTTAATTTGGTCATATTAACTTTTGAGTCATTTGACTTGTCGGTTTAGGGAGCAACAATTCTCTTAAAATGCTTATAATTATATTTGGACAAGTTTGCGCGTAGGACCACAAGTCCATCAGCTTAGTATAACCAAGGCACATTTCACACACCATCTTCATTATCTTGTGCTCAAGAAGAGAACACATACTCTTCTGTGGGTAATTTTAGATTGGCCACTGACACACTCTACTGTGTTTATAAAGAAAACAAAACTTGGATGTTGGCCCTTTTAATTATAACTGGCAGAATTGCTACACCCAAAAATCACATAATCTCTTCACCATATTATATCTTTGAAGACATCTGCTTGCAAAGCAGTAACAAGGAATTTGAAATCTAAAAACAAACTTTGGACTAGATTGATTGGTTTGGCGAGCCATGCTTATGAAGAACTGATGTATTCTGAAGGATATATTCCTGAACTTCGGGAAAAGTTTAAACTACGCTATAATAGAGCTACATATAATTGTCCTTGGTCTGAACACAGGAAGTAGAAGCCAAGTTTCTATAACTGCTGAGAAAAACCCACTGGCCCAGTGAAGGATACCATGAATTTTCTCCAATCATTTAAAACATTTTTTTGTTGCAGTTCCCAAATAAACATCTAGCCAACTAGACAAACTCTGTGCACTATGTCACCTGAAAAATGATCATTACCTTAGTTTGCTAACTTCCAGGAGCTTCGTATAATATGAGGGGGCCTCGAAAAGTTCATAGAAACATGGAATGAAATGAGAATGGAATTTTTCCACAAAATTTGTTTCATAAAATATTTTGTAGACAGTTGAGAACCCTGAACTTTCCACCAAAGAATCAAAGCTGATCTATGACATTATCTTGACTATTCATCAACTCTCTTCATATAGATTTGGGACACGATCTGATCCCATCTTTGAGTAATTACACGGTGGTTGTAGTCGCTTACCTTAGGGCAGATCAGGTTACAATTCTCAGAGTTCTTAAGTGTGTGTATGTAATCTGAATGATAAAATGGAACAATTAATGATTATCTGTGGTCTGCATTTGAGTGAGAATCTTTCATTTCATAGATGACTAGTACACATGAATTTGAATTAAGAATATAAAAAACCCAATCAAAAGTCTGACTCTGGTGCCAGAATAAAATTGACTACATCTTATGCAGTCATGAAATTCATAAGGTCCCACCCTCCTCCCACATCTCCAGCCAAGGAGTCTGTTGGCCCTTCCCTAACAGTGTTTTCTGAAACCCAGGACTAGTTGTTAAACCGTAATGTGACTTAGGAGATTTGAAAAGTGAAACCAAACTCATCGTGCTGCGTCAGTTCTATCAAGATGACTGACAACTTTCAGACTTTTAGAATTGCCGATTGAACAAATATTTACTGCTCAGTTAGTAGGTTTGTTTGAAGACTCTTAGTCCACAATTACTATGTTGTGGTAAGGTGCTGCTGAACATCGGTTATATTTTAAACAAAGTGATTTTTTTTATCCCTGATATTAGAAATAGCATTTATAACTAAGTACCAACAAACTACACTAAACCCATTTCTATCACGTCGATTCTGACTCACAGCAACCCTGTAGGAGAGAGTAGACCTGATCCTTAAGATTTCCAAGAATACTATTTATAGGGTTTCCAAGACTGCAAATCTTGATGGGAGCTGTCTGCCACATCTTTCTTCCCAAAGAGCAGCTGGTGGGTTCAAACTGCCAACCTTTATCAACGGTCCTTTCTCTAAAAATTATGCAACGGTGCACACAATTTTTTTAACTATCAAAAAAGTTCCACACATGTTGACATTTGTCATTTTAACACTAATTTCATTAGTCCAAAGTATTATTTTCCAAACGTGTTTCCATGAAGCATAGAATAACTGCTGGGGAGTTTCTAGGCTCCGGTATTTCAGCTGCATGCTTGGACACAAGTTATTTCACTCACCTACCCCCTTCTTGCAAATATGCAAGCTGAGAGAGTTGGTAATTTTAATGCAAATTAAAAACTTCTGAATGCCTTCAAGTATAAAACACAGACTCAGGAAACATTATTCGAACTAGCAAACTACTTGGATGATAGAAAGTGTGAAAGTGAAAAAATGATCAATGCACTAAGAATGATTTATTCTAATAGAACTAGTTTAGCATTTCCATTTTGAATATTTATGGTGCAATTATTCAACATACTTTCTTTTTTTGGTAGGTCATATCAGGAATACTTTGGCTGATGAAAATCAGAACAGGCTAGAGATAATGCAAGGGGGAGTCATGCCATGGGGAAGTCATTCTAAAATGTTCTGTCTATTAGGGAGTGAGATTAGGAAGTTTTGAACTAGGCACATTTATGCAAAGTCTTGGGGGCTCAGAACTTCCATACAGCACTGTGGGGCATACTAGCAGGGTCTTCTAATTAGAGGCATTATGTAGCTTGTGTTAAATCTTACTTTATCTGGAGTGTGTGGCATTATGCCCGCAGATGCACGTCCCAGTTACAAGTACTGAGTGATTTCATACAAGTCTGTTCTGAAGGACTAGTTTTCCAGGGTGTTTTCATGGGCCAAGTAAAATCTTAATCGTTAAGAGAGGATAAATATATGGGTATGCACTGCAAAATAATCTCTCAAAGTCTGCTAACTCACAAAGTTCCTTGCTGGCTCAGAGAAATCTAGAAACCATTGCAACGTCTCCAACGGCACTTTCAAAACGTGAATGAATCAAGCCGCAGAGCTCTTGGATTCTCGTAGGAAATGTAACGATGTAATTTCTGCAGTGAGTAATGGTACAAATAAAATTATGTTTATTATTATTTTATTCATAGCATTTAATTACAGAGGAAGATGGGTAGCTAGATAGGAAAACAGCCATAAACAAGGAAAAGGCCCCGCTGCTCTTTGCAAATGAACGCTCTAAAACAACTGGGAGAAACAGTAACAGAACACTCACTTAAAGACAGACTCCACGGGCCTAAGTGTTCACTTGGGGTTCGTCAAATAATGGCCCACTGGCTTATTTTTCAAACCATCTCTCTGCAGTAAGTTGACATTTGATAGGATTACCTTTGGATTTTGGTCTGAGTCTCTGCTATGCTTGAGAAGATTGTCATCTCTTTTGATTTAAAGATAACAGAACTAAGCATGTGAAAGTGTTCTGTAAAGAGTCGGCCTGTGACTCATAACCAAATAGCCAAAAAGATTTTGTCTAAGTTTGCTTTCTTACCTCACTGTTGTAACTGAAACGATCAAGTGACTAGTTTCCATTATAAACACCATATATTTATTTTATAAAATAGCTTGACATTCTTTAGAGATGAAATGCCATAGTATCATAAAACTCCAAGGTGTTTTTTTTTTTCACCCCCCTTAAGGCTTACAGAATGTGCTGTTTGTAATTTTAAGCCACAGGTTTCACCAAAAAAGATGAAGCAATTTTGATGAAGCATTAATAATGTTGAACAATTCAAACCACCACCACCACCACCACCACAACAACAACAACAACACACATGACAAAGCTGAAAAGGTCAGAGACCAACCCAAATTTAGGAGGCAATGAAATTGTTTATGAGAGAACCAACAAAACACATTGAAACACTGACAATGCAGGTGACCATTCAAAATATAGTTAATAAATTCCCAAACATGCAAGTTCTAATTTGAAAATTAAGCCTCCCGATTGGATTGCCAATTTCAAAAACTATAATGAGTTGAGAGTGGCCTTTTTATTATGCATGATTCTATGTCTTTGGATTTCAAAATTACCTAGCATGCATTTTCAACTTTGCTACAATTTCCGGGCTGTTTTCATTTCTATTTTAAAAAGGCTAAACAGTAAGATGTACCACTGCTTTGCATTCTAATTGCACGTAACTGATTTGCACAGCAGAACAAAAAACTCATTTTCAGATTAAGAATCCTGCACCAAGAAATAATTATTGTTCTACTGGAAAAAAAAAAATGTTTTCCCACCTTCTCCCTTCATTTATGTGAACTGTTTGTTATGTTTCCCCCCAGGTTGCTATCTTTTATAGACCACCATGCATTGCTCTTTAGGGACTAAAATAATGGCATTGGAAGCAAGGAACATACAACTGTTTTGACTACATTCTTTAGCTTGCAACATAACACTCGCCTTTTATTATTTTATCTTCAACAATCAAGGGGTGACTAAATGGTTGCAGGTGGTGATGAAAATAAAAGCTATCCATCATTATTTATTAGGCATGAAAAAGATACACAATAATGTAATTTAATCTCAGAGCAGACAATTATTTCCACATATTGATAATACAATGTGAAAACTGTCATGAATTCTAATATGATACTTTGACTTTATTGGTGCACCATGGCTAGCATGACAAATAATGAAATTGTATCAAAAAGGAAAAAAAAGGTAATTATGTGCATATGTCAATATCACGAGTGGAAAATGTATCACCAAATTTTTTAAGCTTGCTCATTCCAACTTGGCCAATTCAGAAGTTTGAAATGGAAAAAAAGTATGTTTCAGTTTTCATTACTTAAAACGAAATCTTTTATATTCACACCACAATCAGTAACCTGAATAAACATTATTGTGAAAGTGTGTGATCCCATGAAAGTTTTTAAGACAAGTCGTTCTACTGAAGTATTTGCTAGAAGTATATATATACTATAGGGTCAAATTTCTAAGATGTTTTTAGTTCACTCTTTAGTCTGTTAAAACGTTGCAGATGAACATTCTTCAATTTCTACTTTTTGTAGCACACACATGAATATTCAATGCAGCAAAGAACTCACCTTTTAGCCAAATAAAGCAAGAAATGGTTGAAAATAAACATCTTTGGTAGGAAAAATCCTGGCTGGTGAAATCCTTGTTCTAAAAAAGCAAAGGTTAGTTTTTAGTTAAGTTAAATGATTCCTCTTTCCACTTGGTTGTTGAACTCTTTCTCCAAATAGGCGTTGGATGAAACTATGATGAAAAAGAAACAAACTAGTATATGAGCTCTATAGATGGGAAGGAAACTTTTTTTTATGGTTTTCATTTGAATAGATTTTGTTCTCTGCAAAGAGTGATCGTAACCAGAGCACTTTTCGTATTAGGAATAAATAAGATGATATTTAAAGTATTGGTTTGTTCCACAGTAGACACACACACACACACACACACACTCATTCATTCTAGAACCCCTGTACAGCAGCACACTCTGCATTTTCTTGGATATTAATTTATTCTTGGAGTTCTGGCGTGGCACTATAGGATACGTACTGGATTGCTAACCACAATGATGGCAGTTTAAACCCAACAAATACTTCTCGGAAACCCTATATAAAGTTGCTAAGAGTAGGAACTGACTTGATGGCACTTAACAACAATACTTCATCCATAGTTCACATATAGATTAGACATACAAATATAACCTGATTGGATAAGATAAATGACCCGCTCTTAGAAAAAAATGTGTTTTAAAATTACTGCAGAAAAAATATTTCAGACTTGGTGTTGGATAGAGGACAGGACCTGGAAGCAAAAGTATGCATGAATGACCTCAACACTGTGACCATTCTGGGCTGGGAGAAAAAAATTATATATCGTGTGGTTACTCAATTTTATAAAGGGAACCTAAGAACAAGTGTAGGCACTGCTTAGGAAAAACAAATGAAAGGAATAATTTAAAAAGTCAATAAGCCACAGGAAATCTGGAGACTGTTTAAAAACACCTTATTGGAAGCCCAGCAAAAGTATGTACCAGAGATCAAAGGGACACTTGGAAATGTGGTCCAACTAAGGAAACCAGGGAGATCCGCAAACTATGGCAGGTCAGGTGTGAACAAGAATGCAGGCAAGCCAAAAGAGAATTCAAGAGTCCCTTGCAAGTGACTCCAAAGCTAATAAAAATGTTCTTCAAAATATACCCATGGCAGGAAACCAAGTAGAGAACTAATGGGGCGAACAGGTGACCTGTTCTGGGCAGAAGATGCATTCTTCGTGCAGGATGGCAAGTCTTTGACTTTGCTAAGTTTCATTCATTCATTCATTGAATCATCCACCTGCCTATCTAGCCATCCATTTGATAACCTATCAGTTCAACAAAGCATTTACAGAATGTCTCCTATCAACCGTACCATAGGTTCAACACTGAAAATACAGAAATACAGAACACAGTCCTTTATATATTCATTGACCAAATGCTGAAGCTCCTCCTAGGTGCAAGCCCTCCTATACTTCTGTGAAATATATTGGTGAACAAAAGAAGACATTATTCCTGATCTATTACTGTTATGTTCTAACAGGGTGTAACAGTGGAGGTAGGGAATATATAGAATAACCAATCAATCACAAGACTGATCATTTAGTATAATTAATAAGTGAAAGACAAGTTTGGATAGTGGGGTATACCTGATAGTGAACCTGTTTGAGGCAGAAAACAGCACACTGCTCAGAGACCTGAGTAAATGAAGAGCAGAGACAGAAAAGCAGGAGCTGAGGCTGTAAAATTGATACAGACTACATCATTTGGGACTTAGTAGTTTATGTGACAAACACTAGGCTTTAAATTACGAGCAACAGGAAACCACTATGTAAGAATGAATCTCTTAAAAAAATAGGATACTCCTCTGTTCAAAACCCTACAGCGGCTTCCTATTTCAATTAGAGGAAAAGTTAATGCCATGACAATGACATACTCGTTGTTATTAAGTGCCTTTGAGTTGGTTCCGACCCATAGCTACCCAGTATGGGGTTTCCAAGGAGCAGCTGGTGAGCTTGAACTGCTGACCTTGCAGTTCATAGAACTTTGCAGTCTGGCACATTAACCCACAGTGCCACACCAGAATTCCAGTGACACACTAGGCTTTTCATAGTGTGTCCTCTCTGATTTCAATCATGGTCACTTTGCTCTAGTTACATTGGCCTCCTTGTGTCCAAAAGATCTAAATGACTAACCCTGACCTTATAGAAGTTGTTGTTCAAATCTTACTCTAAGAGGCATGTCATGACTGTTACAAATTGACTTGTGCTCCCAAATATTTGTATTGTAAATCCTAACCCCTAAAATTGTGATTATAATCCCAATTGGGAATGATATTCTGTTATGTTAATGAGACACAATTAGTGTATTGTCGATGTTAATTGCTTTCTAAGTTGATTCTAACTCATAGTGACCCTGTATAGGGTTTCTGAGGAGCAGCTGATACATTATAATCACTGACACTGGGGTCCAAAGGGCTCTTTTGGTCTAGTGCTTATCCTACAGCGCCACACCAGGATTCCATGATTAGTACTGGGTGAGTCTTTTAAAATCTCTTTTTGGTAGAAAAGAGATTAAACAAGCAAACAAGCAAGCAGAGATGGGGGAATGATAGATGTTAAGGCACATAAAGGTCACTAAGAAACCAAGGCAAAGGACATCCCACAGAGCTGACACACTGAGAAAACTTTCTGCTGACCAGCACCTTGAATTCGGACTTCGCTAGACTGCAAGGTCGGTAGCGCAAACTCACCAGCTTCTCCTTGGAAACCCTATACAGGATCTTCCTGAGTCAGAAATGACTCGATGGCACTTAACAACAACAACAAACTGAGAATTCAAATTTCCGTTTCTTAGAGCGACCCACTTGTTTCTGTCCAACATTAACTGTCTAAATTCCTACCATTCCTACTTTTACCTTGTTTTGTTCCCCCTCCCCAATTATCACTCATTACCTTCTCTTTTTTTCTTAACTGTTTACTGTGAATTGAGAATGTTTACAGAGCTGACCATCAGTTTTACATTCCACAAATAACATATTGATTTCATCTCCAGATTTCAAGGCATTAAATGTAGTGTTATTATCCCCACTATATACAGTCTTACAAATCGGGCTGCTAACCTCAAGGTCAGCGGTTTGAAACTACCAGCTGTTCCGCAGGAGAAAGATGAGGTTTTCTGCTCCCATAAAGATTTATAGCCTCGGAAACCCTGTACAGAGTCACTATGAGTCGGAACTGACTCCACAGCACATAACAACAACAACATACACTTATCTACTGCTTGGTTGAAAACTGAGCAATGAAGATGAGTCCAGTTCCAGACTTGCAGGGTGACCTAATTACCTTCTAATGGACAACACGCTTCATTCATTATATTTCCCCACTAGAATGAATTCTCCATGAGAGCAGACATTTTTGTCCTTTATTCCCACATTTATCCTAATCATTTAATAGAGTTCCCAGGACATAATAGTCTGCAATCCCTTGATGAATAAATGAATCAATGCCTTAGGATAGCATGATCATATTTAGTTTTTAAGAAAATCATTGGTTAAGTTGGCAGAGAGTTGGGAAGAGTTAATTGTAGATGTAGAAATACAAGTTAGGAATAAGGAATCCTGGTGTGGCTCTGTGGGTTAATGGGCTGAACCAAGGTTGGTTTGAACTGCAAGGTCAGCAATTTAAGCTCACCCGCTGCTCCTCAGAAACCCTATATAGGAACTGACTTGATGGCACTTAACAACAACAATGAAATACATTACTTCTATTTAGGCTAGATTAATGATGGTAGAATTGGACGGATTATATTTTTTGGTAGAATCATCAGGGTCTAGTTTGGATTCATCCAAAAGCGTCTGAAATTGGTTCATACTGGTTGGCAAGAGTTGATTATTAAATTTTCAGGTACTTTGCATGTTGTTATTTTTAATTTATAAATACTTGTTTAACTCTGACACTATCAAAAGGAAATGATGTAGGTTCACATTTAAATGTTGTTGTTGTTAAATTCCGTAGGGTTCTGACCCATAGTGACCCTGAACAGGGTTTCCGAGGCTGTAAATCTTCATGGAAGCAGAAAGCCTCATCTTTCACCCACGGAACAGTTGGTAGTTTACAACTGCTGACCTTGTGGTTCACAGCCCAATTTGTAACCACTACGCTACCAGAACTCCTTCACATTTAAATGTGTTATATTCAAAGATAATAAATATTAAGAAGTCACTATTTCTGGATTATTTTACTTCCCTCTCTATTACCCATGTATTTTAGGTTATTTATGTCTGTCTCACTCATAAGATGAAATATCAGTTAATGGCATGTTACTGCACAACTCTTTTTTTATTGTGTTTTTGGAAAATGTTTACAAAGCAAACTAAGTTTCTTTTTGATAGTTTCTATACATATCATCACGTTGTCAACATTCTCATCATTTCTGATTCATTGTGTTGTGTTGTTGATTTTCTAGACTGGTGCCAAAATATCAATAACACAATTTGGTCGTATACGTAGATGTTACATTGTTAATATCACAAATAATTGAAGAAATATTCTTCTAGTGTTTGAAAAGGCTTATTCTTGTTTTTGATGCAAAGAATCAGAGAGTTTTATATTTGTAAAAATAAGTAGATATAGTTTTCTCTATTCCTTTCACCAAGTACAATGAAAACTAGCAAAGAAGTCATTCATATCGTTGATAACAGAGTAACATTCTGACATATATCTTTATTGGTTCACTTTGCCTTCCTCTTTCCCGTAAGGAAAAGTGTCAACCAGCATACATGTCAGACATGGAATCATTTGCTACCCGCCGTCACAACTTGTCTATGGACCCAAAAGTTTGATGAAAAAAACAATGAAAGCATTTTGTGAGAATCAATTTTCCATAAATTATTTATAGTAAAGGGTACTGTATATTTTATTTTTATTTATAAATAGTGAGTTGCACACTGTTGGACAACCACTGCACTGCTTACTTCAAGGTCAATGGTTCAAACCCACCAGCTACTCCTTAGAAACCTTATATAGAGTCATTATGTGTATCCAAGGCATTTAAAAACAACATGTGTCCTTCATATTAAAAAAAAATGTAACATAAATTTAAATCTGTAAATCTGTAAGCACGCAGTTTCTGTTTTTGAGCACTGGTTACTAAGCGGCATGTTGTTGCTGTCGGTTGGTGCCTCTGAGTGGGTTCAGACTGATAGCAACCCCACAACCCAACACTACCGGGTCCTACACCACAGGCACAACTGTTTTTATACTTGAGCCCATTGTTCTTGCCACTGTGTCAATTCCTCTTCTTGGGGGTCTTCCTCTTTTTCACTGGTCCTCCACTTTTCCAAGCATGATGTCCTTCTCTGGTGACTAATCCCTGCTGATAATACAACCAAAGTATGAGAGACAAGAACCTCACCATCCTCACTTCGAAGGTTCATTCTGATTGTACAGATGTTTGGATTTCTCTGGGAGTCCATGGTCCTTTCAATATTATTCTCCAACACCGTAATTCAAATGTATTGATTCTTCTACTGTCTTCCTTATTTATTGTCCATCATTCACATGCATAGGAGACCAATGAAAACTTTATGGCTTGGGTCAAGAGCACCTTTGTCTTCCAAAGGATATTTTAGCTCTTAAACACTTTAAAGAGGTCTTGTGCAACGGATTTGCCTAATGTAATACATCATTTGATTTCTTGACTACTGATTCAACAAACATTAACTGTGGATCCAAGTAAATTGAAATCGTTGACTACTACAATCTTTGCTCCACTGATCAGTATGCTATTTATTGGTCCAGTTATGAGGATCTTTGTGTTGCTTATATTGAGGCATATTCCATATTGAGGATTTCAATATTTGATCTTCTTCAGTAAGTATTCTAAGTTCTCTTCCCTTTGAGCAAGCAAGGTGTGTCATCTGCATATCCCATGTTACTATTACTGACTCTCCCTCCAATCCTAATGCCACCTTCTTCTTCATATAAACCTGCTTCTTGGGTTACTCACTAAGCATACACACCTTTTCTGATTTTATACCATTTGGTATCTGCTTGTTCTATTTTAATAACTGCCTCTTGGTCTATATACAGGCTCCTCACGATCACAATTAAGTGTTATGGAATATCTATTCCTTACAAAGTTATCTATAGTTTCTTATGATCTACATAGTTGAGTGCCTTTGTGTAATCAACAAAACACAAGTAGAAATATTTTTGGTATTCTCTGCTTTCAGTCAAGATCCATCTGATGTCAGTAATGAGACCCCTCATTCTACATCCTTTTATAAATCTGGCTTGGATTTCTCGCAGCTCCATGTGAACGTACTATTGCAACTGTTTTTAAATTTATCTTCAGAAAAATTAATAT
>NW_006408808.1:105669-108733 GCF_000296735.1 Chrysochloris asiatica | reverse complement strand
CTGTACAGGGTCACTATGAATCAGAATCGACTCCACGGCACGTCACCACCTCCATGAGTATAGGTAAAGTTCATCAAATTGTAGCAGTTTACTCTCATTTCCTTTACCAAAATTTGTTTTGTTCTTTTTTACTTTTTATCTTCCTCTAGTTGAGTTCCAATTATCAAGCCATTGAGGCTAGGTCAAGTGGGTCCTATCTGAAACTGTGGGTGTTCTTGTGTGCCTCCTCTCACGCTGTATCAGCTGGATGCATCACTCTCAGCTCTAGCCCTCTGTGGCTATGTCCTTGTCCATGGACTCACGTGTCCCCAAGTCTCACCACACTTTGGACCAACCAGTTCCTCCTCTTCTCTCTTACATATGGGAGTCTGTGGAATGTGGTTGAACTCAGCCCATTTCTTCATTGTTGCCTTTCTCCCTCTTTCATTCACCAGTAGACCAATGTGGTCATCAGCAAACTCACATGCCTGCTCATGTGTTCCTTTTGAGTTTCAGTCTTAGAGGGGGAAAGTATGAAATTCTTGATGTCATTCCCCAATTTTTAATTTTATTTTAAGTTTTTTATTGTGAATTGTGTGAAAGTTTACAGGTCAGATGATCAGTTTTACATATAACTAATCATATCTTGTTTAATTTAATGATTACGATTCCCTCCATGTACCATCATTTAGCAGTATTTACCTCTATCCCTTTTTTTCATATATACACATACAAAACAAAAAATACATATTCATTTAAATGTACAAAGGGCACACTTGGCATGCCAGCCTTCTGCCCACAGGCACACTGCCTTTCTCAGTCCCTGGGCCTAGTGCCCTCAGCTGTTCTGTCTATGCCATCACCACTGCCTCTGTCTCTGCTGGCGCTGTTTTTCTGGTTAGGATCCCTCACTCCACTCATGTTCTTCCCTTGTGCTGATACTAAGGTCCTCTCTTCCTTAAATGAAAGATTAACTATGCCTACCTTTTAGTTATACATCTTCTACATTTACAGTTGTGAAAATCACAATTAGTACAGATAACAATTACTTAAAATTAAATCATACGAACCTATCCCTATCCTCCACAACCCCCATTCACCCATCTGGAAAAAAGGAAAACCATACAGTGGGGAGTCTACCTTACCCCACTTATTCTGAAACTAAGCACACTCATGAAAGCTTGTAAGCCAGTCACTTTATGCCTTTACAGCCTCCCAGTTTTGATAGCCAATATCTAAGTTGCCTGTCCCTATTAACCCAGTGTACTGAGGAGGCAAGCTTGATGCTTGTTATGAAAAATCCTTCCCTTTTGGTTAGAATTTTGAGCAGCTATATCCATAAATAAAGGTCTGGTTCATCAACTTGTAGTAATTTATACTTGCTTCCTGTATCAAACTTCTTTATCTTCATTTGGTTGACTTCTGGTCAGCTAGCCATCCAGGCTAGGCCAAATGGGTGTTACAAGCCAGTTTCTCAGTTCTTGCACACACACACATCCACTTCTTTCTTAGCATTAACCCCCAGTGGGTAGGTCAGTGTCCATGGACTTGGGAGTTCACACACCTCCCTAAGCTTCAGACCAGCCAGCCCTTCCTCTTCTCTCATTCATTTCAAGGTTGATGGGTGTCTATGGAACAGGGCTAAACTCAGACTATTTCTTCATTGCTGCATTTCCCCACTTTCACTGAAAAATAGGCAAAGGTGTTCACCAGTGAGCATATAAAAATGCTCGTGTGTTCCCTTTGAGATTTAGTCTTAGAAGTGGGATTTATCCTGATGAACTCACTTTTCTTGTCTTGACAACTCCAAGGCAAGCAGTTTGCTTGATATTCTAACAGCCAAATAGTCTAGCATTTTGGGTTGATCTGCATATCTTTTCAAGTGGGAATATCCCCTCTCAGAATGTTCTGGGTGGGTCTCAGGATTCCATCTAAGGCTTCCATACTTCCTTTTAGCTAATCAATCAGTTATAAGCTGAATGCGGGCTTACAAGCTTTCTGTAAACATATTTCCCAACATTCATTTCTAACATACTTAAATGTCCATTTTATATTACAAGTCAAGGGAAATCAATATCCACAAGGCACTCAAGCACCTTAACATTATTTCTCCTCTTTTACCCATTCCAACTACGTATGGATCCCTGTATTACAGAGAGCTGTTGCTCCAAGGTTATGTCTTTATCACTAAATCTATCACATTGAGCCCATGCATACCTCCCTGTTTCTTTACTTTTCTTGTCTATCTGTCCCTCTCCCCCTTCTTGTGTGTTGTCTACCCTCACCATCACCTGAGCTGTCGTGTGAATTACTATCCCCTCCCTTCCACTCTGGAAACCTTCAAAGAATTCTTCTTATAGTATGGTAATCTTTTCTTAAACTTTTACAATGATGTCATTTTGTGACTGACTAAAATTTCACTCAGTATAATGTCCTTAAGGTTCACCCATGTTTTGAGGTGTTTTGCAGATCAATTGTTATTCTTTAAGGTGGCATAATATTCCATTGTGTGTATGTACCAAAGTTTGTTTATACATTCTTCCATTGTTGGGCACTTAGGCTGTCTCCATCTTTTTGCTATTGTGACTAGTGCTGTAAGGAACATTAGTGTGCATCTACCGATGTTCTGGCTTGTATTTCTTGTGGATATATACCAAGTAGAGAAATTGCAAGATCATAGGTATTTCTATTTCCAACTTTCTGAAGATGTGCTGTACTGTTTTCTAGGGTAATTGAACAGACAAAGACAGACTAGGAAAGACAGACCGATTCCTTTATAATACTTAGTCACTGAGGACCTTAGTGGAACACTGCCAGCACCAAAAATATTGAATACTGCATCATGATGAGAGTACCATAATACTGTCAGATATAGTGCTGGAAGATGAGACCCTCAGGTTGGAAGGCATTCAAAATGCGACTGGGGAAGGATTGTTGTTGTTGTGAAATGTCATCAAGTCAATTCTGACCCATAGTGACCCTGGGAAGGGTTTCCAAGGAGGAACTGGTGAGCTTGAACCACTGACCTTGCATTTCAAACGACTATGCAGTCTGATGCATTAGTCCACAGCGCCACAACAAAACT
>NW_006408808.1:100601-103238 GCF_000296735.1 Chrysochloris asiatica | reverse complement strand
TCTTTCTTGTCTTACAGATCTGGCTAAGACTTCCAGCACAATATTGAATAAGAGTGGTGATAAAGGGCATCCTTGTTTGGTTCCTGTTTGCAAAGGGAAGGCTTTTAGATTTTATCCATTGAGAGTGATGGTGGCTGTTGGTTTTGTATGGGTGTTGTTATGTGCCTTAGAGTCGGTTCTGACTCATAGCAACCTTGTACAGTGTTTCTGAAGCTGTAAATCTTTATGGGTGCAGTAAACCTCATCTTTCTCCCACGGAGCAGCTGGTAGTTTCGAACTGCTGACCCTGAGGATAGCAGTCCGATTTGTAACCACTATGCTACCAGAGCTCCCTGTTGGTTTTGTATATATGCTCTTAATTATGTTGACAACTACCCTTCAATTCCTACTTTGCTGGGTGCTTTTATCAGGAATGGGTATTGAATTTTGTCAAATGCCTCTTCTGCATCAATTGATATGATCATGTAGTTCTTTTCTTTTTTTTTAAAATTTATATGGTAGAATACATTGATTGTTTTTCTAATACTGAACCATCCTTGCATCCCTGGTGTGAATCCAATTTGATCCTGATATATAATTTTTTGATGTATTCTTAAATTCTGTTGGCTAGGATTTTATTGAGAACTTTTGCATCTATGTTCATAAGGGATATTATATTGGTCTATAGTTTTATTTTTTAATAATGTCATTACTAATGACATTATTAAGAAACATGTCATTACTAATGCACACTCTCTTCAAAAAAATAGAAGAGAAGGTAATACTTTTTAATTCATTTTAAGAAGTTAAATAAATCCTACTCTGATGCCAAAACCAAAGATAATATCCATACACATACACACACAGAAAAAGAAGGGAAAAAAAAACCCTAGAAATCAGTATCTTTTATGAATAAAGATGTATAAGACTTCATCAAAATATTAGGAAACAGAATTCAGTACTAGGTCACTCAAAAAGTATTGCTACTGTGGTTCCAGTTCATTCATGTGAGATTTATTCCAAATAAAATGTTTAAATATATCTCGGTCATCTGTTGTTGTTATGTGCCATGGCTGTAAATCTTTATGGGAGCAGAAAGACTCATTTTTCTCTCGTGGAACAGCTGGTAGTTTCGAACTGCTGACCCTGAGGTTTGCAGTCCGATTTGTAACCACTATGCTATGTAGGAGGTTGCATATAAGTTCTCTCAGCAAAACGCTTGTTTTACTTAGTCTAACTAGGGACCTTCAAAGAGAAAGGATACTTTTTGTGCCAGGGGAATAAAACAATTGTGAAGTTCAGGCTAATCTCATAACTCTAAATAAAACTCAAGTGGATATCTTTCAAAAATATTGAAGTTTTACAGAAAATTTACAGAAGTTCTGCCTCAGACAAAACAACCATTTTTAGAGTGGAGCAAACATTTTAAAGAAGGCTGGTAGACCTCAAAAAGGAACCAAGCGAGGGAAGACTGCCAACTTTACGAATAAAGAAACTATGATTCAAGTCTCGAAAGTTGTGAAAGAAGACTTCAGAATTACCATTGATGTGATCATGATTGTTACTGATTGACATTTCACCGGGTCAGGCATTACTAATTTTAAGGGAACATCTTGGCTTCAGCAACCTTTTAGCTCGATGAGTGCCTAAAGCACTGTGTGAAGATCAGCTAGCTTAATGAGATGATCGTTCCATCAGTCTTCTAAGCAAGATCTAAGCCGATAAAGACAATATGAATATAGAAAGAACTCTAGACAGAAAAACAAACAAGGAAATCAACCAAACAATCCAATTAGAATAGAGACAAAGGACATGAAGAGAATATACAAATAGCAAATAAGCACATGAAAATATTAACCAACAGCAGAATGCAGAATAAAACCACAATGAAATATCAGTACACACACAATAAAAAGTGGCAACACCAAAGGCTTGCAGTGATGACAAGACACTGAACCTCTTGCTAACGGGAAGGTGAAATCGTACCATCGTTGTATATAAATGGGCATGGCATTGTGGTGTGATGCTATAGAATAAGCACTTGATTACTAACTAAAAGGTGGGTAGTTCAAACCCACCAGCTGCTCCTCTCAAACTCCATACAGAGTTGCTATTGCTCAGATTCAGGCATGCAACAACACTGCAGAAAATATGGCAGTTTTTTAGATAAACTACACAAACACCTACCCCATAAATTTTGCATTTATGACAATAGCAAAATATTACTATCCAATTTACTATGTCATTATCCAACATTTTTCATTCATGACAATAGTGAAATATTTACTATCTGAATATTTTGCACATTAATAATGTACATCTGGTAACAACAAACATCAAGATGCCAGTGAGAGGAATGCTGGTTGCGATGGTTAAGGTTATGTGTCAACTTGGTTGGACCGTAATTGTAAGTGGTTTGACAATTATGCATAATGTAATTTGGCAGTTAGGTAATGATGTAATCACCCTCCTTTTTAGGATCTAAAGCGGTCGTCATCCATTTCCACATAACATAGTTTTGCATAATAACTTGGTACCATGTGACGCAATGTGCCTTGGTGGCACAATGGTTAAAACACTCTGCAGTTATCAAAAAGGGTGACAGTTCAAACCCACCAGTTGTACTTCAGGACAAAGTTGTGGCTACCTGCTTCTGTA
>NW_006408808.1:97093-99128 GCF_000296735.1 Chrysochloris asiatica | reverse complement strand
TTTCCGGGAGCATGAAGCCTCAGCTTTCTCCCATGAAACAGCTGGTGGGCTCGAACCACCAACCTTGTAGTTTGCTGCAGTCCAGTGTTTATAGAACTAAGCCACATTTTTAAAAAAAGAAAGTAAGAAGAAACAATTGAAACTGATTTTAAAAGCAATATAAAAGGTAACAATAACATTTGATATTTATATTAATTTTTTAAACTCAGATATGTATTTTACACAAGAGATTTCAAATTGGATTAGCCACATTTCAAATGTTGAATGACCAATTGCGGCAGTGGCTAGCGTATTGAAAAGTTTGAGTTTCCACACAAAATGGAAAGGCGGAATTTTCTGGGTATTGGCAGACAGCAAACTGAAGACACGAGGTTTTCCCAGCAGCTTCTCAGAGTCCTATGGGCAAAGGGCGTCATCAGTGGCAGTGTTCTGAGATTCCTGCATTCTCTACTTGTTCGATTCCAGTTGTGTGTTATACACTGGGAATCCTGGTGTGCTGCTGTGGGCTGATGCACTGGACTGCAATGTTGGTTTGAACCACAAGAGTGGTGGTTCACGCTCACCGGCTGCTCCTTTGGAAACCCTATACAGGGTTCAAAACAGACTCAACAGCACTTAACAACAAGTGTGTCACACATTGGGCTGCGAACTACAAGATCAGCAGTTTGAATCTACCCGCATCTCCTTGGGAGACAGGGGAGGCTTTCTGTTCGCTGTAAAGATTTACAGCCTAGGAAACCCTAAAGAGGTTGCTATGATTTGGAACTGACTTGATGGTATACAACAAGCACCAACAACTAGTGTCTTGCCTAACTTCCACTTGCCTTTCTCCCAAATTTTTACGTGTGTTTCTTAATATCCTGTATTCAATTCCCTTTCTACTTGAAATACCTAAAGGGGTTTCTGTTTTCCTGACTGAATTCTGACTGATAAGGTTGGCAGGCATACATATTACTCAACAAATATCCCTATGTGTTTTCCCATTTTATAATTCTCTTGCAGTTTTGTTGTTGCTAAGTACCACTGAGTCGGTTCCGATTCATAGCCACCCTGTATAGGGTTTCTGAGCTTGCAGTTTTATGTGGGGCCAAATTACTAATCCTAACTGGTGTTTGTCATTTGTGATCTGGATCATTTGAGAGTTAATGTGTGACTGAACCGTCCTCTGAGAGACCACTCTGGTGTACTATATCGATATGGTGGAAGTCCACTGGATTGCATGAGTCACTGCGTGAGAGACAGATGCTGTGGAGGACTGCTCAATCCTCAAGGGCTTCTCTTAAGCAGGAGACACATTTTTGTTTGCTAAACCACTGAGATTTCAGGATTTGTTTGTTGCTATCCAGAACCTAGACTAGAACGACCCAAAAGTAAATCAGTCCTAGAAATCAGCACTACAGTATCAAAATTCTAAAATATTTAGCACTGACTTGATGTTCCTATGAAAGGAGAAAGTGAACAGATACTTCAGTGCTCAGGAATAGAAAATGCAAGGAAGGAAACAGTTAAATCTGATCTGGCAGGAATGGGAAGATGATCAAAAAATATACCCTTTAGATAAATGCTAAGAGATGGTTTGAAGGATGATGAGCTTGTCTTCAATTGTAAATCTGATTCCGTCAATATTTAAAAAATAGGAGGAGAGGGAGCTATATAAAGAAAGGAAGGTTGTATTTAGGAACGTTGTTTTGGAGTCAAGCTTATTTTTAATGTTCTTTATGGTTGATAAATGGACTCCTTGTGTGGCGCTGTAAGATCAGCCCTGGACTTCTAACCACAAGGCAGGCAGTTCAAACCTATC
This sequence comes from Chrysochloris asiatica, assembly GCF_000296735.1. Lineage (NCBI taxonomy): Eukaryota > Metazoa > Chordata > Mammalia > Afrosoricida > Chrysochloridae > Chrysochloris > Chrysochloris asiatica. The sequence goes on along the minus strand of NW_006408808.1, from coordinate 97,327 downwards.
AGTTGCTCTCTGGGAAGTCTTTATAGGGTTGCTATCAATTGGGATCGACTTGAAGGTCTTAATAGCAACAACAACAATGTTCAATAAACAGAGTACATTTTTTTCAGAAAAGGTCCTTTATGTCCAACAAATTGGACAGGGAATAAAGAAGACCATAAAAAACAGATGCATTTGAGTTATGGTGTCATAGGAGAATATAAAAAATACCATGGACTGCCAAAAGAACAAACCAAT